>NW_022265961.1:40000-137500 GCF_002021735.2 Oncorhynchus kisutch | reverse complement strand
ACAGAGTCAGTGGGGGAGGTTATATACAGGGGGCACCGGTACATGAGTCAGTGGGGAGGTTATATACAGGGGGCACCGGTACTGAGTCAGTGTGGAGGTTATATACAGGTGGTACCGGTACTGAGTCAATGTGGAGGTTATATACAGGGGGTACCGGTACTGAGTGAATGTGGAGGTTATATACAGGGGTACCGGTACTGAGTCAGTGTGGGAGGTTAGTATACAGGGGGGTACCGGTACTGAGTCAGTGTGGAGGGTTCTATACAGGGGGTACCGGTACTGAGTCAATGTGGAGGTTATATACAGGGGTACCGGTACTGAGTCAGTGTGGAGGTTATATACAGGGGGTACCGGTACTGAGTCAATGTGGAGGTTATATACAGGGGGTACCGGTACTGAGTCAGTGTGGAGGTTATATACAGGGGTACCGGTACTGAGTCAGTGTTGAGGTTATATACAGGGGGTACCGGTACTGAGTCAATGTGGAGGTTATATACAGGTTACCGGTACTGAGTCAGTGTGGAGGTTATATACAAGGGGGTACTGGTACTGAGTCAGTGTGGAGGTTATATACAGGGGGTACCGGTACTGAGTCAGTGTGGAGGTTATATACAGGGGGTACCAGTACAGAGTCAATGTGGAGGCTATATACAGGGGGTACCAGTACAGAGTCAGTGTGGAGGCTATATACAGAGGGTACCGGTACTGAGTCAGTGTGGAGGTTATATACAGGTGGTACCGGTACTGAGTCAGTGTGGAGGCTATATACAGGTGGTACCGGTACTGAGTCAATGTGGAGGTTATATACAGGGGGTACCGGTACTGAGTCAATGTGGAGGCTATATACAGGGGGTACCGGTACTGAGTCAATGTGGAGGTTATATACAGGGGGCACCAGTACAGAGTCAGTGTGGAGGTTATATACAGGGGGTACCGGGACTGAGTCAGTGTGGAGGTTATATACAGGGGGTACCAGTACTGAGTCAGTGTGGAGGTTATATACAGGGGGTACCGGTACTGAGTCAGTGTGGAGGTTATATACAGGGGGTACCAGTACTGAGTCAGTGTGGAGGTTATGTACAGGGGGTACCGGTACTGAGTCAGTGTGGAGGCTATATACAGGGGGTACCGGTACAGAGTCAGTGTGGAGGCTATATA
The DNA here is from genome assembly GCF_002021735.2 of Oncorhynchus kisutch. Taxonomy (NCBI): domain Eukaryota; kingdom Metazoa; phylum Chordata; class Actinopteri; order Salmoniformes; family Salmonidae; genus Oncorhynchus; species Oncorhynchus kisutch. Next base: position 136,342 of record NW_022265961.1, on the reverse strand, counting down.
CAGGGGGGTACCGGTACTGAGTCAGTGTGGAGGTTATATACAGGGGGGTACCAGTACAGAGTCAATGTGGAGTCTATATACAAGGGGGTACCGGTACAGAGTCAATGTGGAGGTTATATACAGGGGGTACCGGTACTGAGTCAGTGTGGAGGTTATATACAGGGGTACCAGTACAGAGTCAGTGTGGAGGTTATATACAGGGGGTACCGGTACTGAGTCAGTGTGGAGGTTATATACAGGGGGGCACCGATACTGAGTCAGTGTACCCCACAGGTTAGTTGAGGTAATTTGTACATGTAGGTGGGGGCGAGGTGACATTTCCGTGGATGGCTTTACATTTGGGTGGATGTCTGTGGGATATTTGGGTGTCAATTTGTACTGTGTATGTGTATATTTGAGTGTGTATTTTGTGTGTAATTGTACTGTTTGTGTATATTTGGGGTTTCCCAGGTATATCCCCAGGGGCCACCCGGTGTCTGTCCATTTGTACTTCCTGTCAGACGTGTTCAAGGCTACCTGGTTCGTCAACATGCTAGTAACCTAGCAAACCAGCCAGCTAGAGACCCTAGAGACTTGGGTCTCCATAGCAACCACTTCACCCTGGCCCCGGCCAAACCAACACACTCAACAGACTACAGTTTGCAGAGGTGAGACATGCACCCACGCACGTACACACACATACACTTTAAATGTAACCTATCCCTGGTACCTGGGAGAGAGAGAGATGGTGGGTTCTGTCCCTAGCTGAAACAGGCTTTGGTACCTGAGAGAGAGAGAGAGAGGAGAGAGAGAGAGAGAGAGAGAGAGAGGAGAGAAGAGAGAGAGAGTTAGAGAGAGAGAGAGAGGAGAGAGAGAAAGAGAGAGAGTTAGAGGAGAGAGAGAGAGAGAGAAGTTAGAGAGAGAGAGAAGAGAGAGAGAGAGAGAAAGAGAGAGAGAGTTAGAGAGAGAGAGAGGAGAGAGGAGAAAGAGAGAGTTGAGAGGAGAGAGGAGAAAGAAGAGAGAGAAAGAGGGGGAGAGAGGAAAGAAGAGAAGAGAGAAGAGAGAGAGAGAAAGAGAGAGAGAGAAAGAGAGGGAGCAGAGAGAAAAAGAGAGGGAGGGGGAGAGAGAAGAGAGAAGAGAGAGAAAGAGAGAGAGAGAAAGAGAGAGGAGAGAGAAGAGAGAGAGAGAGAGAGAGAGAGAGAAAGAGAGAAGAGAGGAGAGAGAGAGAGAGAGAGAGAGAGAGAGAGAGAGAGAGAGAGAGAGAGAGAGAGAGAGAGAGATGGTGGTTCTGTCCCCGCTGAAAACAGGCTTTGGTACCTGAAGAGAGAGAGAGAGATGGTGGTTTCTGTCCCCACTGAAACATGCTTTGGTACCTGAGAGAGAGAGAGATGGTGGTTCTGGTTCTGTCCCCACTGAAACAGACTTTGGTACCTGAGAGAGAGAGATGGTGGTTCTGTCCCCGCTGAAACAGGCTTTGGTATCTGAGAGAGAGAGAGAGATGGTGGTTCTGTCCCCACTGAAACAGGCTTTGGTACCTGGGAGAGAGAGAGAGAGAGAGAGAGAGAGAGAGAGAGAGAGAGAGAGAGAGAGAGAGAGAGATGGTGGTTCTGTCTGTCCTCACTGAAACAGGCTTTGGTACCTGAGAGAGAGAGAGATGGTGGCTCTGTCCCCACTGAAACAGGCTCTGAGTCACTATTTGTTAAGTGTCTTTATTGTCAGGTTGCTGCTGCCCCCTGGGGATGACATGTGGTACTGGATGTGTCCTGTCACGCTGTCGCTGGAACACTAATTTAATTACCATTTGTTAATTAACAGGGAAGTCGTTAAAAAAATCAAGTAGTGCACAGGCTGCCATTCAGGGACTTAGTTTCCACCTGGTTATCCTGCTGGAATCCTTCACACGATTCTCTCTCTCCTCTCTCTACAGTATCTCTGTTTTCATTCAAATCAACCCTCTGTTTCTTGATCTCTCTCAATAAATCTTTCACACGATTCTCTCTCTCTCTCTCTCTCTACAGTATCTCTGTTTTCATTCAAATCAACCCTCTGTTTCTTGATCTCTCTCAATAAATCTTTCACACGATTCTCTCTCTCTCTCTCTCTCTACAGTATCTCTGTTTTCAATTCAAATCAACCCTCTGTTTCTTGATCTCTCTCAATAAATCTTTCACACGATTCTCTCTCTCTCTCTCTCTCTACAGTATCTCTGTTTTCATTCAAATCAACCCTCTGTTTTCTTGATCTCTCTCAATAAATCTTTCACACGATTCTCTCTCTCTCTCTACAGTATCTCTGTTTTCAATTCAAATCAACCCTCTGTTTCTTCAATATCTCTCTTTCTCTGTCCTCCCTCCCCTCAGGTGGGTACAGACTGGGACGCCAAAGAGAGAATCTTCAGGAACTTCGGAAGCCTCCTGGGCCCACGGAGGAAGCCGGTTGCCATGCAACGCTGGGGCCGGGGACAGAACGTCACGGTAACCGTCGTCTGGTGGACCCCACCAACGTCATAGCCGCCACGTACGACATCCTGGTGGACGGCGGGACAGAGTACACACACTACACCCCCGCCCCCGTTAACCGTGCCGTTACGACCCGGCGTGTGGACGCTGCGTGTGTTACATCACTGGAACCTGCTGGCCTCCACCAGCTTTGTGGTTTCACCTCTGGAGCACCACGGCCAGCAGCCTATACGCCAGGGTAAACCACACACACACACACACACACACGGTCACTGGACTGAGGACTAGAACCTGGACACCTCGATATACATCACCTGGAACACACTAACACACACCAAACCACACCACACACACACACACCAAACCACACACACACACATTCCAGCCTATACGCCAGGGTAAACACGCACACACACACACACTGGACTGAGGACTAGAACCTGGACACCTCGATATACAATCACCTGGAACACACTAACACACACACCAAACCACACACACACACACACACCAACCACACACACACACATTCACAGCCTATACGCAGGGTAACACGCACACACACACACACTGGACTGAGGACTAGAACCTGGACACCTCGATATACATCACCTGGAACACACTAACACACACCAAACCACACACACACACATTCACAGCCTATACGCCAGGGTAAACAACACACACACACACACACACACACACAACACCACCACACACACACACACACACACACACACACATTCCAGCCTATCCTGTAACACCTATATGGAATTTAAATAATTGGGATCTCCCTTTTCGCCCCTCCCTCCTCCCCTGTCTCCTCCCTCTCCCCTCCTTCCTTCCTTCCTTCCTTCCTTCCTTCCTTCCTTCCTTCCTTCCTTCCTTTTCCTTCCTTCCTTCCTTCCTTCTTCCTCCCCCCCACCCTCCTTCCTTCCCCCCCCCCTCCTCCTCTCTCCCCCCCCCCCCCTCCCCTCTCTCCTCTCCTTCCTTCCTCTCCTTCCTCTCCTTCTTCCTTCCCCCCCCCCGCCACCCCTCTCTAGAAGACACAGTGAAGCTCCACAGCGGGCCGGTCCGTAACTCCTACATGGATCAGAGTTTCCACGGCCTCAACCCCATCCTCAACCTCCCGTGCACCTTGGACAGGTGGAGGAGGCGGAGTTTAAAGCGTCACTGACAGGGGCGGAGCTCCAGAGCTGGGTGGACCATCTCCTGGCAGGGGTGTGGTCTGCAGCGGACGTGTGTTCTCAGGGTCCTAGCTCCTGTCCCGTTATGCAGCGGTGTCGGGAGACGGGATGGNGAGAGAGAGAGAGAGAGATGGTGGTTCGTCCCACGGAAACAGGCTTTGGTACCTGAGAGAGAGAGAGATGGTGGTTCTGTCCACACTGAAACAGAGGACTTTGGTACCTGAGAGAGAGAGATGGTGGTTCTGTCCCCGCTGAAACAGGCTTTGGTATCTGAGAGAGAGAGAGAGATGGTGGTTCTGTCCCCACTGAAACAGGCTTGGTACCTGGGAGAGAGAGAGAGAGAGAGAGAGAGAGAGAGAGAGAGAGAGAGAGAGAAGAGAGAGAGAGAGAGATGTGGTTCTGTCCTCACTGAAACAGGCTTTGGTACTGAGAGAGAGAGAGATGGTGGCTCTGTCCCCACTGAAACAGGCTCTGAGTCACTATTTGTTAAGTGTCTTTATTGTCAGGTTGCTGCTGCCCCCTGGGGATGACATGTGGTACTGGATGTGTCCTGTCACGCTGTCGCTGGAACACTAATTAATTACCATTGTAATTAACAGGGAAGTCGTTAAAAAATCAAGTAGTGCACAGGCTGCCATTCAGGGGACTTAGTTTCCACCTGGTTATCCTGCTGGAAATCCTTCACACGATTCTCTCTCTCTCTCTCTACAGTATCTCTGTTTTCATTCAAATCAACCCTCTGTTTCTTGATCTCTCTCAATAAATCTTTCACACGATTCTCTCTCTCTCTCTCTCTCTACAGTATCTCTGTTTTCATTCAAATCAACCCTCTGTTTCTTGATCTCTCTCAATAAATCTTTCACACGATTCTCTCTCTCTCTCTCTCTACAGTATCTCTGTTTTCATTCAAATCAACCCTCTGTTTCTTGATCTCTCTCAATAAATCTTTCACACGATTCTCTCTCTCTCTCTCTCTCTACAGTATCTCTGTTTTCATTCAAATCAACCCTCTGTTTCTTGATCTCTCTCAATAAATCTTTCACACGATTCTCTCTCTCTCTCTACAGTATCTCTGTTTTCATTCAAATCAACCCTCTGTTTCTTCAATATCTCTCTTTCTCTGTCCTCCCTCCCCTCAGGTGGGTACAGACTGGGACGCCAAAGAGAGAATCTTCAGGAACTTCGGAAGCCTCCTGGGCCCCACGGAGGAGCCGGGTGCCATGCAACGCTGGGGCCGGGGACAGAACGTCACGGTAACCGTCGTCTGGGTGGACCCCACCAACGTCATAGCCGCCACGTACGACATCCTGGTGGACGGCGGGACAGAGTACACACACTACCGGCCCCCGTTAACCGTGCCGTTACGACCCGGCGTGTGGACGCTGCGTGTGTTACATCACTGGAACCTGCTGGCCTCCACCAGCTTTGTGGTTTCACCTCTGGAGCACCACGGCCAGCAGCCTATACGCCAGGGTAAACCACACACACACACACACACACACGGTCACTGGACTGAGGACTAGAACCTGGACACCTCGATATACATCACCTGGAACACACTAACACACACCAAACCACACACACACACACACACCAAACCACACACACACACATTCACAGCCTATACGCCAGGGTAAACACGCACACACACACACACTGGACTGAGGACTAGAACCTGGACACCTCGATATACATCACCTGGAACACACTAACACACACCAAACCACACACACACACACACACCAAACCACACACACACACATTCACAGCCTATACGCCAGGGTAAACACGCACACACACACACACTGGACTGAGGACTAGAACCTGGACACCTCGATATACATCACCTGGAACACACTAACACACACCAAACCACACACACACACATTCACAGCCTATACGCAGGGTAAACACACACACACACACACACACACACACACACACACACACACACACACACACACACACACACACACACATTCACAGCCTATCCTGTAACACCTATATGGAATTTAAATAATTGGGATCTCCCTTTCGCCCCTCCCTCCCCTCCCCTGTCTCCTCCCCTCCCCTCCTTCCTTCCTTCCTTCCTTCCTTCCTTCCTTCCTTCCTTCCTTCCTTCCTTCCTTCCTTCCTTCCTTCCTTCCTTCCCCCCCCACCCCTCCTTCCTTCCCCCCCCCCTCCTCTCCCCCCCCCCCCCCCTCCCCTCCTCTCCTCTCCTTCCTTCCTCTCCTTCCTCTCCTTCCTTCCTCCCCCCCCCCACCCCTCTCTAGAAGACACAGTGAAGCTCCACAGCGGGCCGGTCCGTAACTCCTACATGGATCAGAGTTTCCACGGCCTCAACCCCATCCTCAACCTCCCAGTGCACCTTGGACAGGTGGAGGAGGCGGAGTTTAAAGCGTCACTGACAGGGGCGGAGCTCCAGAGCTGGGTGGACCATCTCCTGGCAGGGGTGTGGTCTGCAGCGGACGTGTGTTCTCAGGGTCCTAGCTCCTGTCCCGTTATGCAGCGGTGTCGGGAGACGGGATGGAGCGCGCTCAGTCCCGACCCGAAGTCTGATCTGGGTCCCCCCAGAGGGAACGGACGGATTAGGTAGCACCGTCGCCACGGCTACTGCTACAGCCAACCAATGGCTTGGAGGATGAACTGACGGGAAACGTTTTAGTGAGATAGTCTGCTGCATTCTAAATTGCTCCTCCATTTCCTGTATACTGAGTGGACAAAACATTAAGAACACCTGTTGTATCCATGACTGACCAGGTGAATCCAGGGGAAAGATATGATCCCTTATTGATGTTACTTGTTAAATCCACTTCAATCAGTGTAGATGAAGGGGAGGAGACCTGGTTAAAGAAGGATTTTTAAGCCTTGAGACGATAGAGACATGGATTGTGTATGTGTGCCATTCAGAGGGTGAATGGTAGTAGGTGCCAGACACACCGGTTTGTGTCAAGAACTGCAATGTTGCTGGGTTTTTCACACTCAACAGTTTCCTTTGTGTATCAAGAATGGTCCACCACCTAAAGGACATCCAGCCAACTGGACACAACTGTGGGAAGTATTGGAGTCAACATGGGCCAGCATCCCTGTGGAAGGCCTTCAACACCTTGTAGAGTCAACATGGACCAGCATCCCTGTGGAACGCTTTCAACACCTTGTAGAGTCAACATGGGCCAGCATCCCTGTGGAAGGCTTTCAACACCTTGTAGAGTGAACATGGGCCAGCATCCCTGTGGAACGCTTTCAACACCTTGTAGAGTCAACATGGGCCAGCATCCCTGTGGAACCCTTTCAACACCTTGAAGAGTCAACATGGACCAGCATCCCTGTGGAACGCCTTCAACACCTTGAAGAGTCAACGCCCAGACAAATTGAGGCTGTTCTGAGGGCAATATTAGGAAGGTGTTCTTAAATGTTTTGTACACTCAGTGTATAGTGCACAACCATAGGGCTCTGATCAGAAGTAGTGCACTACCATAGGGTTCTGATCAGAAGTAGTGCACTACCATAGGGAACAGGGTGTCATTTGGGACACAGGAAAGGGAGGAGATTGAATGCATTGGATTACTGTACGAACGGCGTCAACACCAACCATGGCGTAACTCAGGAGCCAGGTAGTAAAGAAGGTTAGAAGAAAAAGCTGTGGACTGAAACCAAGAAGAAATTAGATCAGGAGCAGAGTCATCCTCTTCAGCATCAGGTGGCGCCACCTTCTGTCTCAGAGGCTAAACTGACTGATTAGTTGAATTTGATTTATTGATTGATTGTTGTGTGGCACCCTTTTCCCTATATTGTGCACTACTTTAGACCAGAGCCCTAAGGGGAGTAGGGTGCCATTTGGGACAAATACTAATGCCTGGAGAAGAGGATGGAGGAACACGACACTGTTCTCTGAAAGGAGATGGAGGAACACGACACCGTTCTCTGAAAGGAAGGAGATGGAGGAACACGACACTGTTCTCTGAAAGGAGATGGAGGAACACGACACTGTTCTCTGAAAGGAGATGGAGGAACACGACACTGTTCTCTGAAAGGAGATGGAGGAACACGACACTGTTCTCTGAAAGGAGATGGAGGAACACAACACTGTTCTCTGAAAGGAGATGGAGGAACACAACACTGTTCTCTGAAAGGAGATGGAGGAACACGACACCGTCATCTGAAAGGAGATGGAGGAACACGACACCGTCATCTGAAAGGAGATGGAGGAACACGACACCGTCATCTGAAAGGAGATGGAGGAACACGACACCGTCATCTGAAAGGAGATGGAGGAACACGACACTGTTCTCTGAAAGGAAGGAGATGGAGGAACACAACACCGTCCTCTGAAAGGAGATGGAGGAACACGACACTGTTCTCTGAAAGGAGATGGAGGAACACGACACCGTCATCTGAAAGGAGATGGAGGAGCACGACACCGTCCTCTGAAAGGAGATGGAGGAACACAACACTGTTCTCTGAAAGGAAGGAGATGGCTAAAAGGAGAGGAAGACCAGGAGAGAGGAGTGAATATACCTCCATATTCTCATTTATTCTCCTCTGAGCCCCTCCTGAACTCATTTGGACTGAGTGTGTGTGTGTGAATGTGTGTGTGTGCGAGCGAGCGAGCGTGTGTGGGTTTTCTTCTGTGCCATGTCTGTAACTCTGCAGGTCATCGTGTGAGAGAGACCAGACCTCAGCTCTGCTGGATCACAAAGGGGGGTGCATCACAATAACATCCCCTTTCTCCTGAAGTGTACACTCGTTCACTACTTCCCACAAATCTAAAAGCATTGGAGCCGTAGTGGGAGTTCTGATACCAGTCATTTCCTTTTCAACCAGTGACAGGAAGTGAAGGCGCGGGGAGGAAGGAGAGATAATTGGCATGTACAGTAGCCAGGGATTGTATTCATCTCCCAGTTTATCCTGTAGACCTCGCTACCCTTCATGTGCTTTACATGTGACAGAGTACAATTCTAAGTTAACTATTTATTCAAGTTTATATTAATGAAATAGTTTTTTTGTTGTTGTCAACGACTGATGTTTACATTCGGCATCCTATTCCCTACATACTGTCTATGGACTGCTGGTCAAAAGTAGTGCACTATGTAGGGAATATGATGCTGTTTTGGAGGCGATCATGCTGTTTTTTTTTTTTGCACACGACAGAGAACCTGCTGTCTTGATTTCCAAAGACCCTCAACCCCCTGTTGTCATGACATCAGACATGTTGTTCTGTTCGGGGGTACATCTCAATACTCTAAAGAGGCTTCTCTTCCCCTCTCCTCTTGCTTCCTCCGGGAAAGGAGCTTAATAACAGGGATACGTTGGGCAATGAGACCTGCTAGCATGCTAGCAGATAGCGCAACGACTGGAAGTCTATGGCTAACGCTAGTTAGCATCGGTTCGCAAAACTACCTCCAACTTCCCTCATACTGGACACAGAGACATAAACATACTATCCATGAGTTCAACGGACTCTGGGGAAGTAGTTAAAGGACCTCATTGGCAAAATCCCAAAGTATCCCTTTAAGGAAAAGAAGTGAGGAGAGGAGCTTGAGGAGAGGAGGCGAGGAAGCCTCTGTAGACTATTGAGATGCAACCCTATGACTGTGGTCTACTGCCACCCACAGGCTACATCCCAAATGGAGTCCTATTCTATATATACTACTGTTGACCTGAAAACTATGTGCCCTTTTCCCTATATTGTACATTACTTGACCAGAGTCCTACATTGTACAGTCAGTAGCCGGTTAGACAGTCAGTAACATTATAGACAGGATCACTGGGTCTGGATGTAACATAGACAGGATCACTGGGTCTGGATGCAACATAGACAGGATCACTGGGTCTGGATGTAACAGACAGGATCACTGGGTCTGGATGTAACATAGACAGGATCACTGGGTCTGGATGTAACATTATAGACAGGATCACTGGGTCTGGATGTAACATTATAGACAGGATCACTGGGTCTGGATGTAACATAGACAGGATCACTGGGTCTGGATGTAACATTATAGATAGGATCACTGCGTCTGGATCTAACAGACAGGATCACTGGGTCTGAATGTAACATTATAGACAGGATCACTGGGTCTAGATGTAAAAGACAGGATCACTGGGTCTGGATGTAACATAGACAGGATCACTGGGTCTGGATGTAACATTATAGACAGGATCACTGGGTCTGGATGTAACATTATAGACAGGATCACTGGGTCTGGATGTAACATTATAGACAGGATCACTGGGTCTGGATGTAACATTATAGACTGGATCACTGGGTCTGGATGAACATAGACAGGATCACTGGGTCTGGATGAACATAGACAGGATCACTGGGTCTGGATGTAACATTATAGACTGGATGTAACATTATAGACTGGATCACTGGGTCTGGATGTAACATTATAGACAGGATCACTGGGTCTGGATGTAACATAGACAGGATCACTGGGTCTGGATGTAACATTATAGACAGGATCACTGGGTCTGGATGTAATATTATAGACAGGATCACTGGGTCTGGATGCAACATTATAGACAGGATCACTGGGTCTGGATGCAACATTATAGACAGGATCACTGGGTCTGGATGTAACATTATAGATAGGATCACTGGGTCTGGATGTAACATTATAGACAGGATCACTGGGTCTGGATGCAACACATGTACAGTCAGCGATGTCACATGACCTTTAAAAAGCCTTGACCTTCTCACTTTTGACCTCAAGAGTATACATGGCTACGATTGGCAAAACCCCAAAGAACATTGAGCCAGTGAGACGTCTGGTCCTGAGGCACAAGCAGGCCAGGCTGTCTGGTTTCAACACACCCTAAAAGGCCTTTCACTGCTGGGACCAACCGACATGGCTAACCTTCAATGAAATACACTCTTGTGTGATGAGCAACCTTGCTTGGGCTTTAGCTCAACAGGCTAACACAGTTTTTCAGCGCAGTCGACCCAGGTTCAAACCCACACTGACCTCAGAAAAAACACTGTTGCTTAGTTACCTCGTGTCCATGGGAACAATTCAACTTTTATTTACAGTTTCAGTCTCAGACATTTTTAAAAGGTAGACTGAGCTAACTGACGTGATGCCACGAGCAGCACCCGCAGATATTGAGATGAGCGAGATGCAACACTTCTCACTTCTCTCTCTCGCATGTGCACAGGTTTGCTTCACGCTGTTCGCAGCCCGGTAGCCAGGGGACCAAAACAGCGGACAAGTTGAGCATCACGTTTCAACACTCGAGCCGTTTGAGCCGCTATGCCGTTTACTTTCTGCATGTACGTCATATTGCTGAGTCTACCTTTAAATTAAACGTATTTAATAAAATATTCCACAGATGTTTTTTATGATGTACAATAGCTATTTTAGTATGAATTATTTAAAAAAATAAAAAAATAAAAAAATGTAAATAAATATGTATTTTGTGACGTTCTGTTTTTTAAAGTACAGTTTATAACAGGAAGTTATGGAAAAGTGTCTAACAGAACGGAAGGAGAAAAGGGCTTTATATTAGTTCCAATGGCTCCATATTCCCTATATAGTACACTACTGTTGACCAGGGCCTATAGGGCCCTATTCCCTATATAGTACACTACTGTTGAGCAGGGCCTATAGGGCCCTATTCCCTATATAGTACACTACTGTTGACCAGGACGTATAGGGCTCTGATTGAAAGTAGTATGCTGTATAGGGAATCATTTGGGTCGCAGACTCAGTACTACAAGTCACGTGACTGTTTTAAAGAGCCCTGTAGTAAGATGTTATGATAACGTTGTGACTATGTTGTCTGGCCGTTATGATAGTGGTGACATGACATCAGCTCAACGTTGGTTAGCCTCTCTTTCTTTCTCTCAGTAATGTTTTTGCTCTACAGTCTCTACATCGCTCTACTCTCTTTTGGTCTTCCTTTCTGCACTCTCCCCTCTCTCTTCCTCCCCCTCTCTTTGCCACCCACACCCTCCCTCTTTCTCTGATGGGGTGGTGGGCTGTGCCTTAGCTGTTCTCCTGTCTAAGGGCTCTAATTCAATCTATATCGCTGAAGTTCAGCGTTACAGTGCGATTGAAATGTAAAGGCAATGTTCGTTAGCTGAGACTGCATTCCCGGTCAATTCTGCACATGTTGGCTCAATCAGGAAATTATCTTCACGTTTCTATTGAGCAATCTGTAAGGCTTTCGGCTTCAGACTGACTAGAGCCCTCAGGTTTGGGATTCAAAGACGCATTCTGTCTGCGGAGAAAGCATTTGCGGTAAACGCTACGAATGTTGTGGCTCAACCGTAATTGACCTGTAAAAGTTAAAGTGCAGTGAGCTTGTTGACAATGCAGCCGGGGTTCATTCTCAACCTTCTGTCTGTGACAAACAAACACTTCTGATGTTGTTGATGCCTTCTGGATTCACTTGTGGTTTGTGTCTACATTTTGAAATAAATTAAGGAAATAAGACCGTTTGTCATCTTGATTTCAGTCAGTCAGCCAATCAGTGAGTCAGTTATTTAATCAGTCAGTCAGCCAATCAGTTATTTAATCAGTCAGTCAGTTATTTAATCAGTCAACCAGTTATTTAATCAGCCAGTCAGTTATTTAATCAGTCAACCAGTTATTTAATCAGCCAGTCAGTCATTTAATCAGTCAGTCAGACAGTCAGTTATTTAATCAGTCAGTCAGTTATTTAATCAGTCAGTTATTTAATCAGTCAGTCAGTTATTTAATCAGCCAGTCAGTTATTTAATCAGTCAGTCAGTTATTTAATCAGCCAGTCAGTTATTTAATCAGTCAGTCAGTTATTTAATCAGCCAGTCAGTTATTTAATCAGTCAGTCAGTCAGTTATTTAATCAGTCAGTCAGTTATTTAATCAGCCAGTCAGCCAGTCAGTTATTTAATCAGTCAGTCAGTTATTTAATCAGCCAGTCAGACAGTCAGTTATTTAATCAGTCAGCCAGTCACTTAGTCCTTTTCTTATGTCGTGTTGAGTCTCTACATCTCGTTCACCCAACCAATGTTTCAAGATAACAGGTTTGTTCTGACATCAAGTTGACATGTTCACACGAGCACCAAGGCAGGCACTCACACAAGCACACACACACTGAATGGGTGATTCCACTGTGTAGACGGACATGTTGGTCCTTTGAAGAGCTCTCACCAGTGTCTCCTATACACCTGTCAGTTAAGACTATGATCACAGGACAGATGAAAGGATTTTAACTTCAAAGAGGGCGAGCCACAACCGGTCACTGGTCTTAGGGAGAGAGAACACATGCAGAAATACTCCTTCCCTCCTGAAGTGTACACTCCTTCACTACTTCCCACACATCTAAATGGCAAATGGGCTAGTGGGAGTTTCCACTATGTTTCCGATACCAGTCGTCTCCTTTCAAACCAGAGAAGGGAAGTGAACAAGTGTACACTTCAGGAGATGTTATTGGGACGGACGACAGGAGGGACGGACGCTGCCTCACAAACTCATTCACTAGGGGAACAAGAGGTCTGAGAGCGCACACACACACACACACACACACAGTGACTAGTGTAAACTCTGATGTGGTAGTCTGTGGTAGACAAGGCTCACATCACTGTCTGTCATTATCATCTTTTCAGAAGCAAGCTAATGGTACACTACTCCTAGTGGGACCACACCCTTTACTAGACTCCAAGTGGGACCACACCCTTTACTAGACTCCTAGTGGGACCACACCCTTTACTAGACTCCTAGTGGGACCACACCCTTTACTAGACTCCTAGTGGGGGGACACAACCTTTACTAGACTCCTAGTGGGACCACACCCTTTACTAGACTCCTAGTGGGACCACACCCTTTACTAGACTCCTAGTGGGACCACACCCTTTACTAGACTCCTAGTGGGACCACACCCTTTACTAGACTCCTAGTGGGGGGACACACCCTTTACTAGACTCCTAGTGGGACCACACCCTTTACTAGACTCCTAGTGGGACCACACCCTTTACTAGACTCCTAGTGGGGGGACACACCCTTTACTAGACTCCTAGTGGGACCACACCCTTTACTAGACTCCTAGTGGTGGTACCACACCCTTTACTAGACTCCTAGTGGGACCACACCCTTTACTAGACTCCTAGTGGGGGGACACACCCTTTACTAGACTCCTAGTGGGACCACACCCTTTACTAGACTCCTAGTGGGACCACACCCTTTACTAGACTCCTAGTGGGACCACACCCTTTACTAGACTCCTAGTGGGGGGACACACCCTTTACTAGACTCCTAGTGGGGGGACACACCCTTTACTAGACTCCTAGTGGTGGTACCACACCCTTTACTAGACTCCTATTGGGACCACACCCTTTACTAGACTCCTAGTGGGACCACACCCTTTACTAGACTCCTAGTGGGGGGACACACCCTTTACTAGACTCCTAGTGGGACCACACCCTTTACTAGACTCCTAGTGGGACCACACCCTTTACTAGACTCCTAGTGGGGGGGGGACACCCTTTACTAGACTCCTAGTGGGACCACACCCTTTACTAGACTCCTAGTGGGACCACACCCTTTACTAGACTCCTAGTGGGACCACGCCCTTTACTAGACTCCTAGTGGGGGGACACCCTTTACTAGACTCCTAGTGGGACCACACCCTTTACTAGACTACTAGTGGGACCACACCCTTTACTAGACTACAAGTGGGACCACACCCTTTACTAGACTCCTAGTGGGGGGACACCCTTTACTAGACTCCTAGTGGGACCACACCCTTTACTAGACTCCTAGTGGGACCACACCCTTTACTAGACTCCTAGTGGGACCACACCCTTTACTAGACTCCTAGTGGGGGGACACACCCTTTACTAGACTCCTAGTGGGACCACACCCTTTACTAGACTCCTAGTGGGACCACACCCTTTACTAGACTCCTAGTGGGACCACACCCTTTACTAGACTCCTAATCGTGGAACTAGATTCAATCCGATCGCCCCTTTCAATGGCAATATTTTCTTGTTCGCGGAGACCACACTAACTGTACACGCCACATGTGTCGGCTCAATTGGAAAATTACCTTTAAAATGCTGCGTTGTCCAAATCCCTGATCGGCTTATCTCTTGGCCGACGTTAAAACTATGATTCTGATCTCATGGACGGTCCGAGCATTGAAAGCTCCGTTTGTGAAATTTAAACAAGTCTAATGTCAGAGTGGTTCCACTCCTCCAGCCCCATCACTCAGATGTTTACCAAAACAGTGGGGGGGCTTCCTCTTTGTTGTTGTTTGAACTGCAGATTGTAAAATCACCTTTTATTTATTTATTTAATTTTATTTTACCTTTATTTAACCAGGTTGGCAAGTTGAGAACAAGTTCTCATTTACAATTGCGACCTGGCCAAGATAAAGCAAAGCAGTTCGACAGATAAAACGACACAGAGTTACACATGGAGTAAAAACAAACATACAGTCAATAATGCAGTATAAACAAGTCTATATACAATGTGAGCAAATGAGGTGAGAAGGGAGGTAAAGGCAAAAAAGGCCATGATGGCAAAGTAAATACAATATAGCAAGTAAAATACTGGAATGGTAGTTTTGCAATGGAAGAATGTGCAAAGTAGAAATAAAAAAATAATGGGGTGCAAAGGAGCAAAATAAATAAATAAATTAAAATTAAATACAGTTGGGAAAGAGGTAGTTGTTTGGGCTAAATTATAGGTGGGCTATGTACAGGTGCAGTAATCTGTGAGCTGCTCTGACAGTTGGTGCTTAAAGCTAGTGAGGGAGATAAGTGTTTCCAGTTTCAGAGATTTTTGTAGTTCGTTCCAGTCATTGGCAGCAGAGAACTGGAAGGAGAGGCGGCCAAAGAAAGAATTGGTTTTGGGGGTGACTAGAGAGATATACCTGCTGGAGCGTGTGCTACAGGTGGGAGATGCTATGGTGACCAGCGAGCTGAGATAAGGGGGGACTTTACCTAGCAGGGTCTTGTAGATGACATGGAGCCAGTGGGTTTGGCGACGAGTATGAAGCGAGGGCCAGCCAACGAGAGCGTACAGGTCACAATGGTGGGTAGTATATGGGGCTTTGGTGATAAAACGGATTGCACTGTGATAGACTGCATCCAATTTGTTGAGTAGGGTATTGGAGGCTATTTTGTAAATGACATTAGCCGACATCCGCAACATTTAACTTGAATCCGAATTCCATAAACAATCACAAAAAAAATTGCCTTTAAAAGTCCAGTGCAGTCTGCTTGTCGACAACATGCCTTTAAAAGTCCAGTGCAGTCTGCTTGTCGACAACATGCCTTTAAAAGTCAAGTGCAGTCTGCTTGTCGACAACATGCCTTTAAAAGTCCAGTGCAGTCTGCTTGTCGACAACATGCCTTTAAAAGTCAAGTGCAGTCTGCTTGTCGACAATGTGCCTTTAAAAGTCCAGTGCAGTCTGCTTGTCGACAACATGCCTTTAAAAGTCCAGTGCAGTCTGCTTGTTGACAATATGCCTTTAAAAGTCCAGTGCAGTCTGCTTGTCGACAATGTGCCTTTAAAAGTCCAGTGCAGTCTGCTTGTCGACAACATGCCTTTAAAAGTCCAGTGCAGTCTGCTTGTTGACAACATGCCTTTAAAAGTCAAGTGCAGTCTGCTTGTCGACAATGTGCCTTTAAAAGTCCAGTGCAGTCTGCTTGTCGACAATGTGCCTTTAAAAGTCAAGTGCAGTCTGCTTGTCGACAATGTGCCTTTAAAAGTCCAGTGCAGTCTGCTTGTCGACAATGTGCCTTTAAAAGTCAAGTGCAGTCTGCTTGTCGACAATGTGCCTTTGTCAGTTTATTCATGGAAAGACAGATTAATAGTCATTCAATAACAATGTTAAAATCAGACATGAACCTTCAGACATGGTTACTAATGGTATATAATACCACTGTCTTCTATCATAGATGAACAGGGTTGAGATATAATACCACTGTCTTCTATCATAGATGAACAGGGTTGAGATATAATACCACTGTCTTCTATCATAGATGAACAGGGTTGAGATATAATACCACTGTCTTCTATCATAGATGAACAGGGTTGAGATATAATACCACTGTCTTCTATCATAGATGAACAGGGTTGAGATATAATACCACTGTCTTCTATCATAGATGAACAGGGTTGAGATATAATACCACTGTCTTCTATCATAGATGAACAGGGTTGAGATATAATACCACCGTCTTCTATCATAGATGAACAGGGTTGAGATATAATACCACTGTCTTCTATCATAGATGAACAGGGTTGAGATATAATACCACTGTCTTCTATCATAGATGAACAGGGTTGAGATATAATACCACTGTCTTCTATCATAGATGAACAGGGTTGAGATATAATACCACTCAGGACAGTCTTCTATCATAGATGAACAGGGACTCCTGGTGCCAAGACACTGACTGACTGCTCTCTATGAAAACAACGGACTTTCTACCAGGTTCTACAAGTTCTGTCCATTTTTAAAGCAGCTGCAGCAGAACGGTTTCTCTCCAGAGTGAACTCCCTGGTGGAGATTTAGATAACCTGACGTTTCTCTCCAGAGTGAACTCCCTGGTGGAGATTTAGATAACCTGACAACGTTTCTCTCCAGAGTGAACTCCCTGGTGGAGATTTAGATAACCTGACAACGTTTCTCTCCAGAGTGAACTCCCTGGTGGAGATTTAGATAACCTGACAACGTTTCTCTCCAGAGTGAACTCCCTGGTGGAGATTTAGATAACCTGACAACGTTTCTCTCCAGAGTGAACTCCCTGGTGGAGATTTAGATAACCTGACAACGTTTCTCTCCAGAGTGAACTCCCTGGTGGAGATTTAGATAACCTGACAACGTTTCTCTCCAGAGTGAACTCCCTGGTGGAGTCTTAGATAACCTGACAACATTTCTCTCCAGAGTTTTAGATAACCTGACAACATTTCTCTCCAGAGTGAACTCCCTGGTGGAGTCTTAGATAACCTGACAACATTTCTCTCCAGAGTGAACTCCCTGGTGGAGTTTTAGATAACCTGACTACGTTTCTCTCCAGAGTGAACTCCCTGGTGGAGTTTTAGATAACCTGACAACGTTTCTCTCCAGAGTGAACTCCCTGGTGGAGTTTTAGATAACCTGACAACGTTTCTCTCCAGAGTGAACTCCCTGGTTGAGTTTTAGATAACCTGACTACGTTTCTCTCCAGAGTGAACTCCCTGGTTGAGTTTTAGATAACCTGACAACGTTTCTCTCCAGAGTGAACTCCCTGGTGGAGTCTTAGATAACCTGACAACATTTCTCTCCAGAGTTTTAGATAACCTGACAACATTTCTCTCCAGAGTGAACTCCCTGGTGGAGTCTTAGATAACCTGACAACATTTCTCTCCAGAGTGAACTCCCTGGTGGAGTTTTAGATAACCTGACTACGTTTCTCTCCAGAGTGAACTCCCTGGTGGAGTTTTAGATAACCTGACAACGTTTCTCTCCAGAGTGAACTCCCTGGTGGAGTTTTAGATAACCTGACAACGTTTCTCTCCAGAGTGAACTCCCTGGTGGAGTTTGAGATAAAAACCCACATCACTATTGTGTTGTCAGGATAACTCCCTGGTGGAGTTTTTAATCCACATCACTATCGTGTTGTCAGGTTAACTCCCTGGTGGAGTTTTTAATCCACATCACTATTGTGTTGTCAGGATAACTCCCTGGTGGAGTTTTTAACCCACATCACTATCGTGTTGTCAGGTTAACTCCCTGGTGGAGTTTTTAACCCACATCACTATCGTGTTGTCAGGTTGCGAACGATTCTTTCTTTGTGAACGACTCATTTTACGGACTCGTTTTTCTGAGTGACTCGTTCATTTTAGTTGTTCGGTTGACCTGCTGGCCGCATTGAGTCCTACTATAGGATTGACACATGCTCCTCCTCCTCTTCCAGCTCCAGAGAAGTGCTCTGACCAACAGCTGTCTGTCATATACCCAGGCAGGAAACAGATACGCCTGCATAGAGCGCAGTGAACAAAAAGACATGTTTAGATCTGATAATTCTTGCACCGTGCGTTCAGTTAATACAGTTTTTTATTTAACTCAGTAAATCAGTTAAGAACAAATTCCCGGCTTACCGGGGAACAGTGGGTTAACTGCCTTGTTCAGGGGCAGAACGACAGATATTTACCTTGTCAGCTCTGGGGGATTCGATCTTGCAACCTTCCGGTTACTAGTCCAACACTCGAACCACTAGGCTACCTGCCGCCCCTACACTCGAACCACTAGGCTACCTGCCGCCCCTACACTTTAACCACTAGGCTACCTGCCGCCCCTACACTCTAACCACTAGGCTACCTGCCGCCCCTACACTCTAACCACTAGACTACCTGCCTCCCCTACACTCTAACCACTAGGCTACCTGCCGCCCCTACACTCTAACCACTAGGCTACCTGACGCCCAACACTCTAACCACTAGACTACCTGCCGCCCAACACTCTAACCACTAGGCTACCTGACGCCCTACACTCTAACCACTAGGCTACCTGCCGCCCCTACACTCTAACCACTAGGCTACCTGCCGCCCCTACACTCTAACCACTAGGCTACCTGCCGCCCCTACACTCTAACCACTAGACTACATGCCGCCCCCACACTCTAACCACTAGGCTACCTGACGCCCTACACTCTAACCACTAGGCTACCTGCCGCCCCTACGCTCTAACCACTAGGCTACCTGCCGCCCCTACGCTCTAACCACTAGACTACCTGCCGCCCCCACGCTCTAACCACTAGGCTACCTGACGCCCAACACTCTAACCACTAGGCTACCAGCCGCCCCTACACACTAACCACTAGGCTACCTGCCGCCCCTACACTCTAACCACTAGACTACCTGCCGCCCCCACACTCTAACCACTAGGCTACCTGACGCCCTACACTCTAACCACTAGACTACCTGCCGCCCCCACACTCTAACCACCAGGCTACCTGACGCCCTACACTCTAACCACTAGGCTACCTGCCGCCCCTACACTCTAACCACTAGGCTACCTGCCGCCCCTACACTCTAACCACTAGGCTACCTGCCGCCCCTACACTCTAACCACTAGGCTACCTGCCGCCCCTACACTCTAACCACTAGACTACCTGCCGCCCCTACACTCTAACCACTAGGCTACCTGCCGCCCCTACACTCTAACCACTAGACTACCTGCCGCCCCTACACTCTAACCACTAGGCTACCTGCCGCCTCTACACTCTAACCACTAGGCTACCTGCCGCCCCTACACTCTAACCACTAGGCTACCTGCCGCCCCTACACTCTAACCACTAGACTACCTGCCGCCCCTACACTCTAACCACTAGGCTACCTGCCGCCCCTACACTCTAACCACTAGACTACCTGCCGCCCCTACACTCTAACCACTAGGCTACCTGCCGCCCCTACACTCTAACCACTAGACTACCTGCCGCCCCTACACTCTAACCACTAGGCTACCTGCCGCCTCTACACTCTAACCACTAGGCTACCTGCCGCCCCTACACTCTAACCACTAGGCTACCTGCCGCCCCTACACTCTAACCACTAGACTACCTGCCGCCCCTACACTCTAACCACTAGGCTACCTGCCGCCTCTACACTCTAACCACTAGGCTACCTGCCGCCCCTACACTCTAACCACTAGGCTACCTGCCGCCCCTACACTCTAACCACTAGACTACCTGCCGCCCCTACACTCTAACCACTAGGCTACCTGCCGCCCCTACACTCTAACCACTAGGCTACCTGCCGCCCCTACACTCTAACCACTAGACTACCTGCCGCCCCCACACTCTAACCACTAGGCTACCTGACGCCCTACACTCTAACCACTAGGCTACCTGCCGCCCCTACGCTCTAACCACTAGGCTACCTGCCGCCCCTACACTCTAACCACTAGACTACCTGCCGCCCCCACGCTCTAACCACTAGGCTACCTGACGCCCAACACTCTAACCACTAGGCTACCAGCCGCCCCTACACACTAACCACTAGGCTACCTGCCGCCCCTACACTCTAACCACTAGACTACCTGCCGCCCCCACACTCTAACCACTAGGCTACCTGACGCCCTACACTCTAACCACTAGACTACCTGCCGCCCCCACACTCTAACCACCAGGCTACCTGACGCCCTACACTCTAACCACTAGGCTACCTGCCGCCCCTACACTCTAACCACTAGGCTACCTGCCGCCCCTACACTCTAACCACTAGGCTACCTGCCGCCCCTACACTCTAACCACTAGGCTACCTGCCGCCCCTACACTCTAACCACTAGACTACCTGCCGCCCCTACACTCTAACCACTAGGCTACCTGCCGCCCCTACACTCTAACCACTAGACTACCTGCCGCCCCTACACTCTAACCACTAGGCTACCTGCCGCCTCTACACTCTAACCACTAGGCTACCTGCCGCCCCCTACACTCTAACCACTAGGCTACCTGCCGCCCCTACACTCTAACCACTAGACTACCTGCCGCCCCTACACTCTAACCACTAGGCTACCTGCCGCCCCTACACTCTAACCACTAGACTACCTGCCGCCCCTACACTCTAACCACTAGGCTACCTGCCGCCCCTACACTCTAACCACTAGACTACCTGCCGCCCCTACACTCTAACCACTAGGCTACCTGCCGCCTCTACACTCTAACCACTAGGCTACCTGCCGCCCCTACACTCTAACCACTAGGCTACCTGCCGCCCCTACACTCTAACCACTAGACTACCTGCCGCCCCTACACTCTAACCACTAGGCTACCTGCCGCCTCTACACTCTAACCACTAGGCTACCTGCCGCCCCTACACTCTAACCACTAGGCTACCTGCCGCCCCTACACTCTAACCACTAGACTACCTGCCGCCCCTACACTCTAACCACTAGGCTACCTGCCGCCCCTACACTCTAACCACTAGGCTACCTGCCGCCCCTACACTCTAACCACTAGACTACCTGCCGCCCCCACACTCTAACCACTAGGCTACCTGACGCCCTACACTCTAACCACTAGGCTACCTGACGCCCTACACTCTAACCACTAGGCTACCTGCCGCCCCTACACTCTAACCACTAGGCTACCTGCCGCCCCTACACTCTAACCACTAGACTACCTGCCACTCCAGACTCATTAATAATTGAATGTTATGATGATACACAGCTTGTAGAACCAAGACATACCACCGCCTCTGTTCACCAAACTCGAACACAAATTGTTTGGGGGTGTTGCAGTTTGTGAATTATATTGTGCATATTACCCTCACAGCAGTCACGCCTCTGTAACGACTCGATGGAATGCCTTGGCAATCTAGTCAGGCCGTACCTAGACCTCTTTCCACAAGGTATCAATAAATAATATCCTCTGTATGTATGGCAACCACAAATGTACATTCCTTAAAGCCACTTTTACAAATGACAACTCCAATAAGCCCCTTATTGTGAACGAGAGGCTTGTAGAATAATTTCATCATTCACCGGTAGGGGGTCCTGCGTGCTCTGGGCATTACTGACTCGAAAGAAATTAGTCGAAAGAGGAGTTATTTTATTTATTTAAATGAGTCAAAGATCAGAGTCTGTAAAAAGAGCCAAACTTCCCATCACTACAATGCAAAATATTTCCCACAAACAGAACACTGGTGGGGTTTCTCTCCAGTGTGTATTTTCTGGTGAACTTTAAGAGAACCCAACGACATAAAGAAATCTCCACAAACAGAACACGGATGCCTTCTTTCTTCATGTGTGGTCCTCATGTGGTCTCTCAGGGTTTTCATCGTTGGGAAGCGTTTGCCACAATCGCTGCAGAGGCACGATGGATTCTCTGGTTGGTCGGTCTCTGGTTTCTCTCCCAAGTAAATATGTTTTAGTTCATTTGATGACATAAGGGAACTGACACAAAGAGGACACTTATATGGATTCTCTCCTTTGTGAGTTCTCATATGCCTCGTCAGAACCATTTTGTTTTGGAAACATTTGCCACACGCTTTGCAGGTATATGATTTCTCCCCTGTGTGCATTCTCATGTGCAGTCTCAGGCTAATGTTATGAAGGAAACATTTGCTACATTCTTTGCAGCTATTAGATTTCTCCCCTGTGTGTGTCATCATGTGTTTAACCAGGAGAGATTTGATGGGGAACCGTTTGTTGCATTGAGTACATCCGTGAAGATTCTCTCCACCACTGTGAGTCATCATATGCAGTCTCAGGCTAATTTTATGACGGAAACATTTACCACATTCTTGGCAACAAAACGATTTCTCTCCTGTGTGAATTTTCATGTGCATTCTCAGGTTACTGTTAACAGAAAAACATTTGCCACATTCTTTGCAGCTGTACGGTTTTACCCCTGTGTGAGTTCTCATGTGCAGTCTCAGGCTAATGTTATGACTGAAACATTTGTCACATTCTTTACAGCTAAAAGGTTTCTCCCCTGTGTGCGTTCTCATGTGTTTAACCAGGTCTGACTTGACAGGGAAGCGTTTGTTGCATTGTGTGCATCCGTGCGGTTTCTCTCCACTGTGAGTTCTCTCGTGGCGTCTTAGAATGGTTGTTGAAGTAAAGCACTTTTCACACGCGGAACACTTAAAAGGTTTCTCCCCTGTGTGAGTCCTCACGTGCTCTTCTAAGCCAGTCTTTGTCCTGTAGCACTTGACACAATCATTGCAGCTATACGATTTCTCTTCGGTGTGAATTTTCTTGTGGTGATTAAGGTTGTACTTTGATTTAAAGTGTTTTTCACATGTTGGACACTGGTATAGTTGATCTTCAATGTGAATTCTCTGATGTTTCTTTAGGTCTTTCGCTGATTTAAAGTGTTTTTCACACGTCGGACACGGATATGGTTTCTCTCCCGTGTGAATTCTCTGGTGAATCTCTAGCTCTTTCGCTGATTTAAAGTGTTTTTCACATGTCGGACACTGACTGGGTTTCTCTACGTTGTGGCATCTCATATGAGTTTTCAGATGGTTTGGTAGTTTAAATCGTTTACTGCACACATGACACGTAGGTGATTCCTCCTCTGTGTGATTCGTCATATGCTTCTTCCATTGTTGCAACAAGTTAAATGATTGGCCACATTTCTTGCAGTGACGATTATTTTCCGTTGAGTGAATTCTCTGATGGGTTTTTAAACCGCCTAGTGTCTTATAGCGTTTACTGCACACAGGACATTTGAATGGTTTCTTATTTGTGAGAGACTTTAATGGTTCTTTCAGCTCACTGGTTGTCTTGGCCTCAGTGCTGACTTGAGAGCTTTGTCGTTTCTCTGCCTGTGTCCTCCTTGATTTGAGGGTCTTTAACACAGGCTCTTCGCTCTCATCCTCATCCACACTTACAATGATTTCACTGTGAGCTGCAGAACAGTCTGGATTTACTGCAGAGAGGAGCAGAGAGTCACTGGTTGGTTGTGATACTCTGTAGTCCTCTCCATTAGGTTCTGTTTGGATCTGTTCAGTTGTGTTGGTGGGTAGAGAGTCCCTCTCTGTCTCTCTGTCCTGATCAGAGGACTTTTCCACACAGGGAGAAGCAGTAAATATGAACTCTACAACATTTGTGGAATCAGACTCAAGTCTGTGAAGCTGCTCTTCCTCCTGACTCGTCCCGAGTTCCTCCTGACTCGTCCCGAGTTCCTCCTGACTCGTCCCGAGTTCCTCCTGACTCGTCCTGATTTCCTCCTGTTCCTCTTTAATCTGTGTGGCCTCTGTGTCCTGCTGCCCCAGACTGGGGCTCCACTCCTGCTCACAGTGCTGCTGCTCAGGGGGAACCTCCTCTTCAGGGACAGTTAGCTGCTGGGGGTCTGGAGAGAAGGAGACGGAATAATTAGCCAGTTAGACAAAAACAAAGACATTTCACATTTATCCAAATACTGTCTACGCTCTGCTGAGGCTAGAGGGATATCATACTGCATATAGTAGTGAATCTAGATATCATACTGCATATAGTAGTGAATCTAGATATCATACTGCATATAGTAGTGAATCTAGATATCATACTGCATATAGTAGTGAATCTAGATATCATACTGCATATAGTAGTGAATCTAGATATCATACTGCATATAGTAGTGAATCTAGATATCATACTGCATATAGTAGTGAATCTAGATATCATACTGCATATAGTAGTGAATCTAGATATCATACTGCATATAGTAGTGAATCTAGATATCATACTGCATATAGTAGTGAATCTAGATATCATACTGCATATAGTAGTGAATCTAGATATCATACTGCATATAGTAGTGAATCTAGATATCATACTGCATATAGTAGTGAATCTAGATAGGAGGTTGGCTGCTCTTTGCTTTGGCCACAATGACAAATGACAATGGATGAAAGGGCTTCGCTAGATAGTCTACATCACATCCCAGAGGGCTTCGCTAGATTCTACTTACATTAGGCTACATCACATCCCAGAGGGCTTAGCTACTTACATTAGGCTACATCACATCCCAGAGGGCTTCGCTAGATATCTACTTACATTAGGCTACATCACATCCCAGAGGGCTTAGCTACTTACATTAGGCTACATCACATCCCAGAGGGCTTAGCTACTTACATTAGGCTACATCACATCCCAGAGGGCTTAGCTACTTACATTAGGCTACATCACATCCCAGAGGGCTTAGCTACTTACATTAGGCTACATCACATCCCAGAGGGCTTAGCTACTTACATTAGGCTACATCACATCCCAGAGGGCTTAGCTACTTACATTAGGCTACATCACATCCCAGAGGGCTTAGCTAGATATCTACTTAAATTAGGCTACATCACATTACTCTTATATGTGTTTGGCCAGCAACACACCACCCTGCATCCCACTGCTGGTTTACCACTCAAGCTAAGCAGGGTTGGTCCTGGTCGGTCCCTGGATGGGAGACCAGCTGGAAGTGGTGTTGGAGGGACAGGAGGAGGCACTGTTTCCTCTAGTCTAAAAAAAATATATCCCGATGCCCCAAGGCAGTGATTGGGGACATTGCCCTGTGTAGGGTGCCGTCTTTCAAATGGGACGTTAAACTGGTATTCTAGCTCAACTGCTAACGGAAAGTCTGCTGAATAAATCATTCCTTTAGATATTTTTATTTCAAATTCGCCGTTATAATGACCAACAGTCCAAGCCCACCGCCACAGGAAATGGAATTGTATTTAATTAACGTCTGGCTTCCCGCAGACTGTTCAGGTTTTTCAAGGCAATTCAAAGCAACACTAACGTAAATACGCCAATGCCAATTTTAATAGACAAAGCCATCGATCACGTGACACCATTCATTCCTATGTGAAGACTCAATAGCGCATTTGAAGCCGGTTATGATGGCCTCTCATGTGGGAAACGTATGTAGAATAATGCCTCGTTTAAAACGGGGAACTCGGAAATATCCGACTTTCAGTGCGTTCAAAACAACTGGGAACTCGATTTTTTTTTAATGGTCATCCATTTCTAGAGCTCCGACTTTCCGATCGCTGACGTCTTGATTTGAACTCGTATTTTCCGAGTTCCCATTTGCTTTGAACGCGGCATTAAGATGCGACGTTTCAGCTACTCCAGAGTGTGACGTTGCAGGCTAGCTCAGTGGTGCGCCCTCTCATTGAGTTTGTCAAGCTGAAGTTCAACTGGGGTACTGCAGGCTGCCATTACCTACTAAATTGTCCTTAACTTGTGTGTACATCTGGAGTAATGGAAGCATTTATTGGTACAATAATTGTTTTCGAAATGTGTTTATTTATACGAGGATTTGGCATGTGGATGAGAGCGAGGAACCTGTGTTAAAGACCCTCAAATCAAGGAGGACACAGGCAGAGAAACGACAAAGCTCTCAAGTCAGCACTGAGGCCTAGAAAACCAGTGAGCTGAAAGAACCATTGAACTCTCACATTTCGAAATGTGTTTATTTACACGAAAATTTACATTTTCCTATTCACTATAATGGGTTGTCTTGTTTTCAGCGAACAATGCCGGCAGTACCGCGGGCGGCCTTGAAGTTCGTGCGGTAGCTTCCCTGAGAGGGGCATTCGTTCTCCCCTGAAATACACCAGCGTTGCTTAAAAACAGCAAATTCTAGCCATGCTGTGGGCTAAACTAGTTGCCCCTCTCTGGTGGTTATTTGTTACCCGTGTAAACCACCCCCTCTCGCTCTCTTTCAAGACCTATCTACGAACCTGCTCCCAACTCCAGAAGAA
Organism: Oncorhynchus kisutch; assembly: GCF_002021735.2. Taxonomy (NCBI): domain Eukaryota; kingdom Metazoa; phylum Chordata; class Actinopteri; order Salmoniformes; family Salmonidae; genus Oncorhynchus; species Oncorhynchus kisutch. Next base: position 109,550 of record NW_022265961.1, on the reverse strand, counting down.
GCCTCCGTAGACGTTCAATCTCCTGCTTTGAACTAGAGAGCTCTTGTTCAATCGTCGTTTCCACCGCCGCCATTATCTCAACAGTCACTGCTGCTAGTGGTTCCTGGTACTGAGCTATCCACCTTTCCTCTATCCCAAATATGTTCACGGCTGCCGATATTAATCGCTTGGCTATAAACACAGTCAACAACTGTGGTTTCGACATTTTGAAGAAACATTTAACTTGAGACTGTCGTCTATGGGCTTCTTCTTCTTTAAGGTTTACAGACTACATCCTAAAACGTCTATTGCCGCCACCTACTGGGTGGCGTAAAAACTGATACTTTAACCAAAAAATTAAATTATTATATTTTCAATACCAGTCAAAAGTTTGGACACACCTACTCATTCAAGCGTTTTTCTTTATTTTTACAATTTTCTACATTGTAGAATAATAGTGAAGACATCAGAACTATGAAATAACACATATGGTATCATGTAGTAACCAAAAAAGTGTTAAATAAATAATATATTTTAGATTCTTCAAAGTAGCCAACCTTTGCCTTAATGACAGCTTTGCACACTTGACATTCTCTCAACCAGCTTCATGGGGTAGTCACCTGGAATGGATTTAAATTAACAGTTGTGCTTTGTTAAAAATTTCTGGAATTTCTTTCCTTCTTAATGTGTTTGAGCCAGTCTGTTGTGTTGTGACAAGGTAGGGGTGGTATACAGAAGATAGCCCTATTTGGTAAAAGACCAAGTCCATATTATGGCAAGAACAGCTCAAATAAGCAAAGAGAAATGACAGCCCATCATTACTTTAAGACATGGTGAGTCAATATGGGAAATTTCAAGAACTTTTAAAGTTTCTTCAAATGCAGTTGCAAAAACCACCAAGCGCTATGATGAAACTGGCTCTCATGAGGACCTATTAAATAATACAAATAAGACAACTAGACTTAGCTTTGAAGTATTACTTACTAAAGAATTTCTAAATAAAATGAATTAAATGGATTTTAACACACAATCCTATGCCACTGTGATTATTATTATTTGACCCTGCTGGTCATCAATGAACATTTGAACATCTTGGTCATGTTCTGTTATAATCTCCACCCGGCACAGCCAGAAGAGGACTGGCCACCCCTCATAGCCTGGGTCCTCTCTACCCAGTACAGCCAGAAGAGGACTGGCCACCCCTCATAGCCTGGTTCCTCTCTACCCAGTACAGCCAGAAGAGGACTGGCCACCCCTCATAGCCTGGTTCCTCTCTACCCAGTACAGGCAGAAGAAGACTGGCCACCCCTCATAGCCTGGTTCCTCTCTACCCAGTACAGGCAGAAGAAGACTGGCCACCCCTCAGAGCCTGGTTCCTCTCTACCCAGTACAGGCAGAAGAAGACTGGCCACCCCTCAGAGCCTGGTTCCTCTCTACCCAGTACAGCCAGAAGAAGACTGGCCACCCCTCAGAGCCTGGTTCCTCTCTACCCAGTACAGCCAGAAGAGGACTGGCCACCCCTCAGAGCCTGGTTCCTCTCTACCCAGTACAGCCAGAAGAGGACTGGCCACCCCTCAGAGCCTGGTTCCTCTCTACCCAGTACAGCCAGAAGAGGACTGGCCACCCCTCATAGCCTGGTTCCTCTCTACCCAGTACAGCCAGAAGAGGACTGGCCACCCCTCATAGCCTGGTTCCTCTCTACCCAGTACAGCCAGAAGAGGACTGGCCACCCCTCAGAGCCTGGTTCCTCTCTACCCAGTACAGCCAGAAGAGGACTGGCCACCCCTCATAGCCTGGTTCCTCTCTACCCAGTACAGCCAGAAGAGGACTGGCCACCCCTCATAGCCTGGTTCCTCTCTAGGTTTCTTCCTAGGTTCCTGACTTTCTAGGGAGTTTTTCTTAGCCACCGTGCTTCTACACCTGCATTGCTTGTTGTTTGGGGTTTTAGGCTGGGTTTCTGTACAGCATCTTGTGACATCAGCTGATGTAAGAAGGCCTTTTATAAATACATTTTATTGATCATCTTCTACCGAGGTAACTGTTGCCCCTTTTCTAAAAACAAAGTTTTGTGAAATAACAAAAAAAGTGTAAACTGTAGATCTTTATTTCCCTTTACAGTTTATTGGCCTACGCATAACCTCCATCCACATACCATTTATTTCCCTTTATAGTTTATTGGCCCACGCATAACCTCCATCCACATACCATTTATTTCCCTTTATAGTTTATTGGCCTACGCATATCCTCCATCCACATACCATTTATTTCCCTTTATAGTTTATTGGCCTACGCATAACCTCCATCCACATACCATTTATTTCCCTTTATAGTTTATTGGCCTACGCATATCCTCCATCCACATACCATTTATTTCCCTTTATAGTTTATTGGCCTACGCATATCCTCCATCCACATACCATTTATTTCCCTTTATAGTTTATTGGCCCACGCATAACCTTCATCCACATACCATTTATTTTCCAAACATTGCTTTCTTGTGTCAGCAATTAGACATTGATCTTAGGGGAGGGCTAGTTACCCCCCCCCCCCCCCCAGTACCCTAGGTAATAAACTGCGCTGCCTGTTGGATGCATAGACTAGAGCAGAAACTAGACATTATAATAGCCTATCTAATAGACCCAATGAAATGAGAGATACGCGTGGTTATTTGTTGCATAGCTACTTTGGGAATGTGAACTCATCATGGTGAAAAATGTATCATGCAGCGGTTATGATATATAGTGCATTTGGAAAGTATTCAGACCCCTTGACCTTTTACACATTTTGTTACGTTACAGCCTTGTTATACAGCCAATCTACACACAATACCCAGTAATGACATCACAATACCCCGTAATGACATCACAATACCCCGTAATGACATCACAATACCCCGTAATGACATCACAATACCCCGTAATGACAAATCAACAACAGAAATATCACATTTACATAAGTGTTCAGACCCTTTACTCAGTACTTTGTTGAAGCACCTTTGGTAGCGATTACAGTCTAGTCTTCTTTGGTATGACACTACAAGCTTGGTAAACCTGTATTTCTCCCATTCTTCTCGGCAGATAGATCCTCTCAAGCTCTGTCAGGTTGGATGGGGAGCGTCGCTGCACAGCTATCGTCAGGTCTCTCCAGAGATGTTTGATTGGGTTCAAGTCGGGGTTCTGGCTGGGCCACTCAAGGACATTCAGAGACTTGTCCCGAAGCCACTCCTGCGTTGACTTGGCTGTGTGCTTAGGGTCGTCGTCCTGCTGGAAGGTGAACCTTCGCCCCAGTCTGAGGTCCTGAGCTCTGGAGCAGGTTTTCATCAAAGCTCAATTTCGAGTTAAAAAGCAAAGGGGCTGAATACTTATGTAAATAAGGTATTTCTTTTCTGTTTTCATTTTGTCATTATGGGGTATTGTGACGTCATTGTGGGGTATTGTGACGTCATTATGGGGTATTGTGATGACACTATGGGGTATTGTGTGTATATTGATGTGTTTTTTATTTTTATTTTTTAACCCATTTTAGAATAGGGCTGTAACGTAACAAAATGTGGAAAATGTCAAGCGGGTCTGAGTACTTTCAGAATGCACTGTATGTATTATGTTTATAAATTACATTTAGTCTACTTGAGGCTTAAGTATTGAGACGCATAGCCGCAGGAAGTAGGGTTGCTGAAGCACCCTGAGAAATAGTAATAATAATAAACATATATATATCCTATATAAAAATATTCCTCACAAAAGTAGCACACTGGACCTTTACTAGTCCTGTATTAACGGACCGATAGAGCCATCTGTAGCTAGGGCAAATTATTGCATCTTGTTATTATATTTAGCTACCTGTTTTTTGTTAAAAATACGAGTGTAAACATATATTCTCAATTTACGCAAGATTACTACTAATAGGCTACCTTTGACTTCCTGCAAAGCAATAGATCTACTTCAACCACTGGAAACTGCACACGCAGGATCCGTCTAACGTTCGCGGGAGGATGAGCACGTCAAGTTCCGTTTTTATAAATGCCTCGTGTGAAAACTGGCGCACTGATGTTCTGGGAGATATTTTGTGGGTATGCAACGTTTCTAAATGAGTCACCTGCGTCTCAATATGACTGACTCCAAGCTACAAATAATAATAATACAAACAAAAACAATCCAGGGACACTCAGGCCGTGATGCTAAAAATTGGTCTCGCCTGTCTTGTAATTCTATATCTATGTTGTTGCTAGAATTGTTTACTTGTATCCATAACAACAGAAGTTCAACAATGAATTAGAACTTCCGATATTGTGCTTCTTGGCTGGAGTTTGGGTGAGTACAAAACATTACCGAGAAGAAGAAGGTCTTTATTAGTTACTGCATGAAGCTATGCCATTACGTTTTCTTCACATGATAACATTTGGTTTAATAAATCATTTCCTTATAACGGCGTATCTTATAATAAAATGAAGGATTTTATGTTTGTCAACAATGGTGGGGACTGTGTTTAGGCTACAAATAGAAAATAAAATGAATAATCACATTATTCTTTATTGCATTGCGATTTATTTCATGAAAATATCGGGCTGTTACTGTACAGACAACCAGGTAGCCTGGGCCCTGGTCTAATGTAGTGCACTATATAGGGAATAGGTTATCATTGGGCCCTGGTCTAATGTAGTGCACTACACAGGGAATAGGTTATCATTGGGCCCTGGTCAATAGTAGTGCACTACACAGGGAATAGGTTATCATTGGGCCCTGGTCAATAGTAGTGCACTATACAGGGAATAGGTTATCATTGGGCTCTGGTCAATAGTAGTGCACTATACAGGGAATAGGTTATCATTGGGCCCTGGTCAATAGTAGTGCACTATACAGGGAATAGGTTATCATTGGGCTCTGGTCAATAGTAGTGCACTATACAGGGAATAGGTTATCATTGGGCTCTGGTCAAAAGTAGTGCACTATACAGGGAATAGGATACGATTTGGGACTGAACCATGATAGATAAAATGATATGTTGTTTTCCAGGGGACTGACCAGCAGTATGTCTAAGAACCGGGACACAGCTGTGGTGACAGTAGGCTTCGGCCAGGGTAGTAAGGTGGATAGTGTGCCCATGGGCAGCCGGATGACCCACATCCCAGAGGCCTTGACTGGGCAGCGGGGTCCAGGCAAACCCCAGTCTTCAGGCCCGAGGCATGGGCGTCTGATGCACCAGAGCACCCTGTCACTAGGGGACCCACAGGGATCTGGGACCAGCTACACAACCACACACACTCAGGTCAGGACTGTAACACTAGATGGTATTATAGAACTGTACCACGACCACACACACTCAGGACTGTACCACTAGATGGTATTATAGAACTGTACAACAACCACACACACTCAGGACTGTACCACTAGATGGTATTATAGAACTGTACCACGACCACACACACACACACACGTGTGTGTCTTTGGCATGACCTGTCCTGAGATCCTCTTCCTGGTTCTCTCCAGAGTTACTGTGGGCGGGAGGCCGATGGCCAACCTCTGGTCTTCTTTCCCCAAGATCCCGCCTACCCCTCCCAGCACACCAGTCAGCTGAACCTGAGTCACACATCCACCAGCCAATCACAGACACACAGCAGAGACATCCATAACCCCAAAGACATCATCCCGGTACGACCAACTCATTCTGAATGGATGGATGAAGGACCGTCAGTTGAGCTTTTTTTCATTCTGTGTTGTCTCAGTGCAACACGTACATTCATGTCGTCACTATAATTGTCAGAGGCAGCTGTCTTCAGTACTTAATGTCACCAGTAGAGGGTGCTGTAGCCTCAGAGGAAGGAAACCACTGAACTGAATAAAATGGAACACCTCTATTCTTCTCCCTTTCCCACACCTCTCCATTCTACCAACGACGTCTTCCTCTCCTCATGTCCCCTGTATCTTCCTCTCCTCATGTCCCCTGTATCTTCCTCTCCTCATGTCCCCTGTATCTTCCTCTCCTCATGTCCCCTGTATCTTCCTCTCCTCATGTCCCCTGTATCTTCCTCTCCTCATGTCCCCTGTATCTTCCTCTCATGTCCCCTGTATCTTCCTCTCATGTCCCCTGTATCTTTCTATTTCGCCCCCTGTTCTCCCTCGCTGTCCCCCTAAACCCCTATTCTTATTTTCTCTCTCTGGCCCCTTCTCTATACTTCTACCCCCTCCTCTATCCTTCTTCTCTCTCTGGCCCCTCTATCCTTCTGCACCTTCTCTCTCTGGCCCCTCTATCCTTCTACCCCCCCTCTCGCTCTCCCCATCTCCCCCCTATATCTTTCTCCCTCCAGTTCAATGTTCTTCATAGGCTGGGTCAGAGTAATTGGTCTCGTAATCGCGAGGGCGTGGCCATGAGAGAGGTGACCAATCCCAAGGAGCCCACCCCCTACTGGACGACCTATCGCAGTGAGCACAGGAGTCCTAGCCCCTTTCCCTCACCACACGACCCCACTGGTAGACCCACACTGTGGCATCAACATGATATACTGACAGGTAATACACACTTTGTTTTCTTTCTTACATGTTCTCATGTAAACCCACAGTATCCTGTACGAACCACAGCTGTTTGTGTGCATGCGTTTTGTGTGTGCGCATTGTGTGTGTGTGTGTTTCAGGTGAGACCAGGACTCCAGCAGGTCCAGGTAACCCTAGGAGACAGTCTGGAGAGAGAGTCCTGTGGGCAACACGACGCTGGGAGACGGACTGCTGTTCCCTCCGACTCTACTAAACACACAATTCAACTGTACGTGTACACACACACACACACACAACTCTGACCCAACTGAGTGAAGTTCAGTCCAAAACCAGTCCACTAACACTCCATCTAGTCAGAACAACTCCCTGCAATAACACTTCAGACTAATAAACCTGCTCCCTGAAGAGCACTGAACTGGCAGATCTGGGCTGAGTGTTACAGCACTGAACTGGCAGATCTGGGCTGAGTGTTACAGCACTGAACTGGCAGATCTGGGCTGAGTGGTACAGCACTGAACTGGCAGATCTGGGCTGAGTGGTACAGCACTGAACTGGCAGATCTGGGCTGAGTGGTACAGCACTGAACTGGCAGATCTGGGCTGAGTGGTACAGCACTGAACTAGAGGGGCTTTTCACTTAATAAAATAACTAATTAATGGGAACTGTGTGAGAGAATGTGTGCATAGGAGACTGAAAGGGTGTGTGTGTGTGCGCAAGTGAGTCCAGTGCCAGGAGTAGAACAGTACATCTATCTAACCACGTCTGTCTGACAGGACATTTAAAATGGAGGGTTGGCCCTGGGGGGAGGGGGACGGTCAGTACAGTTTCAACACCCCTCCCTCCCTAACATCAACAACATTCAACACCCCTCCCTCCCTCCCTAACGTCAACAACATTCTACACCCCTCCCTCCCTAACATCAACAACATTCAACACCCCTCCCTCCCTCCCTAACGTCAACAACATTCAACACCCCTCCCTCCCTCCCTAACGTCAACAACATTCAACACCCCTCCCTCCCTCCCTAACATCAACAACATTCAACACCCCTCCCTCCCTCCCTAACATCAACAACATTCAACACCCCTCCCTCCCTCCCTAACATCAACAACATTCAACACCCCTCCCTCCCTCCCTAACATCAACAACATTCTACACCCCTCCCTCCCTAACATCAACAACATTCAACACCCCTCCCTCCCTCCCTAACATCAACAACATTCAACACCCCTCCCTCCCTCCCTAACATCAACAACATTCAACACCCCTCCCTCCCTCCCTAACATCAACAACATTCAACACCCCTCCCTCCCTCCCTAACATCAACAACATTCAACACCCCTCCCTCCCTCCCTAACATCAACAACATTCTACACCCCTCCCTCCCTCCCTAACATCAACAACATTCTACACCCCTCCCTCCCTCCCTAACATCAACAACATTCAACACCCCTCCCTCTCCTTCCCTAACGTCAACGTTCAACACCCGAGGGGTAAACTACGAAGCAGGATCAATGAGCCGCCATCCATGTTCATTTAAATCAGACTTTATTCATTGTTTTGTAGAGAACTCAAACAGATGAAATGGAGGAGAGGAGCAGCGAGATAGTAGGTAAAGAATATAAACACAGACAAGACAGAGAGATAAAAGATAGGAAGAGGATTGGCGTATTTACAATCATCGGCCCCCCGACCAGAGAGAGACAGAGAGACAGAAAGGACTCTAGCAGGTCCAGCTAACAGCGTTATTAGTAGATTTCATCAAGCGTTGGATTGTTCACCCACTAACAGGGAACGTGAGCTGGGTTTAGACTGTCGTGAGACAGGGATAGAGGGACAGAAAGGACTCTTAGCAGGTCCAGCTAACAGCGTTATTAGTAGATTTCAAAGCGTTGGATTGTTCACCCACTAACAGGGAACGTGAGCTGGGTTTAGACTGTCGTGAGACAGGGATAGAGGGACAGAAAGGACTCTAGCAGGTCCAGCTAACAGCGTAACAGCAGTGGGACTAGTAAGGTAAAGATCCCCTGGACTAGACAGTAAGGTCAGGGTAGGGGGCAGGTTACGCTGATCCTAGGTCTGTGCCTCTGAACCAGTGTCGGCTCACACCAGGGCGGTGTCTTAAATAGCACCCTATTCCCTAGATAGTGCACTACACTGTTGCCCTGGGCCTATAGGGCTAGTGCACTACATAGGGAATAGGGTGCCATTTCAGACCCAGAATTATATATTCCAAATGTCACCAGACTAGGCTCGAGTCCCAAATAACACTATTCCCTAGATAGTGCACTACTCTTGACCAAGGCCTATAGGTGTAGTGCACTACATAGGGAATAGGGTGCCACGTGGGAGATGTCACCTAGGTCTGCTTCTCTACTCTAAACTCCAGTTTCTGCTACGGTTTCAGTGCAATCTTAAAAACAGACAGAAGCAGGAATCTGAAAGTTAAAGGAACGATGGCAACAACAACAACAGCGGTGTCCCAGCCTCCTGAAACAATACTGACACTACCTACCATCAGTATGTCCAATAAACTAACCATCCTCTCTGGGAGATGTAATTACTGACCCCACCTACCATCAGTATGTCCATTAAACTAACCATCCTCTCTGGGAGATGTAATTACTGACCCCACCTACCATCAGTATGTCCATTAAACTAACCATCCTCTCTGGGAGATGTAATTACTGACACTACCTACCATCAGTATGTCCATTAAACTAACCATCCTCTCTGGGAGATGTAATTACTGACACTACCTACCATCAGTATGTCCATTAAACTAACCATCCTCTCTGGGAGATGTAATTACTGACCCCACCTACCATCAGTATGTCCATTAAACTAACCATCCTCTCTGGGAGATGTAATTACTGACACTACCTACCATCAGTATGTCCATTAAACTAACCATCCTCTCTGGGAGATGTAATTACTGACACTACCTACCATCAGTATGTCCATTAAACTAACCATCCTCTCTGGGAGATGTAATTACTGACCCCACCTACCATCAGTATGTCCATTAAACTAACCATCCTCTCTGGGAGATGTAATTACTGACCCCACCTACCATCAGTATGTCCATTAAACTAACCATCCTCTCTGGGAGATGTAATTACTGACCCCACCTACCATCAGTATGTCCATTAAACTAACCATCCTCTCTGGGAGATGTAATTACTGACCCCACCTACCATCAGTATGTCCATTAAACTAACCATCCTCTCTGGGAGATGTAATTACTGACCCCACCTACCATCAGTATGTCCATTAAACTAACCATCCTCTCTGGGAGATGTAATTACTGACCCCACCTACCATCAGTATGTCCATTAAACTAACCATCCTCTCTGGGAGATGTAATTACTGACCCCACCTACCATCAGTATGTCCATTAAACTAACCATCCTCTCTGGGAGATGTAATTACTGACCCCACCTACCATCAGTATGTCCATTAAACTAACCATCCTCTCTGGGAGATGTAATTACTGACCCCACCTACCATCAGTATGTCCAATAAACTAACCATCCTCTCTGGGAGATGTAATTACTGACCCCACCTACCATCAGTATGTCCAATAAACTAACCATCCTCTCTGGGAGATGTAATTACTGACCCCACCTACCATCAGTATGTCCATTAAACTAACCATCCTCTCTGGGAGATGTAATTACTGACCCCACCTACCATCAGTATGTCCATTAAACTAACCATCCTCTCTGGGAGATGTAATTACTGACCCCACCTACCATCAGTATGTCCATTAAACTAACCATCCTCTCTGGGAGATGTAATTACTGACACTACCTACCATCAGTATGTCCATTAAACTAACCATCCTCTCTGGGAGATGTAATTACTGACCCCACCTACCATCAGTATGTCCATTAAACTAACCATCCTCTCTGGGAGATGTAATTACTGACACTACCTACCATCAGTATGTCCATTAAACTAACCATCCTCTCTGGGAGATGTAATTACTGACCCCACCTACCATCAGTATGTCCATTAAACTAACCATCCTCTCTGGGAGATGTAATTACTGACCCCACCTACCATCAGTATGTCCATTAAACTAACCATCCTCTCTGGGAGATGTAATTACTGACACTACCTACCATCAGTATGTCCAATAAACTAACCATCCTCTCTGGGAGATGTAATTACTGACCCCACCTACCATCAGTATGTCCATTAAACTAACCATCCTCTCTGGGAGATGTAATTACTGACCCCACCTACCATCAGTATGTCCATTACACTAACCATCCTCTCTGGGAGATGTAATTACTGACACTACCTACCATCAGTATGTCCAATAAACTAACCATCCTCTCTGGGAGATGTAATTACTGACCCCACCTACCATCAGTATGTCCATTAAACTAACCATCCTCTCTGGGAGATGTAATTACTGACCCCACCTACCATCAGTATGTCCATTAAACTAACCATCCTCTCTGGGAGATGTAATTACTGACACTACCTACCATCAGTATGTCCATTAAACTAACCATCCTCTCTGGGAGATGTAATTACTGACCCCACCTACCATCAGTATGTCCATTAAACTAACCATCCTCTCTGGGAGATGTAATTACTGACCCCACCTACCATCAGTATGTCCATTAAACTAACCATCCTCTCTGGGAGATGTAATTACTGACCCTACCTACCATCAGTATGTCCAATAAACTAACCATCCTCTCTGGGAGATGTAATTACTGACACTACCTACCATCAGTATGTCCATTAAACTAACCATCCTCTCTGGGAGATGTAATTACTGACACTACCTACCATCAGTATGTCCATTAAACTAACCATCCTCTCTGGGAGATGTAATTACTGACCCCACCTACCATCAGTATGTCCATTAAACTAACCATCCTCTCTGGGAGATGTAATTACTGACCCCACCTACCATCAGTATGTCCATTAAACTAACCATCCTCTCTGGGAGATGTAATTACTGACCCCACCTACCATCAGTATGTCCAATAAACTAACCATCCTCTCTGGGAGATGTAATTACTGACCCCACCTACCATCAGTATGTCCATTAAACTAACCATCCTCTCTGGGAGATGTAATTACTGACCCCACCTACCATCAGTATGTCCATTAAACTAACCATCCTCTCTGGGAGATGTAATTACTGACCCCACCTACCATCAGTATGTCCAATAAACTAACCATCCTCTCTGGGAGATGTAATTACTGACCCCACCTACCATCAGTATGTCCATTAAACTAACCATCCTCTCTGGGAGATGTAATTACTGACCCCACCTACCATCAGTATGTCCATTAAACTAACCATCCTCTCTGGGAGATGTAATTACTGACCCCACCTACCATCAGTATGTCCATTAAACTAACCATCCTCTCTGGGAGATGTAATTACTGACACTACCTACCATCAGTATGTCCATTAAACTAACCATCCTCTCTGGGAGATGTAATTACTGACACTACCTACCATCAGTATGTCCATTAAACTAACCATCCTCTCTGGGAGATGTAATTACTGACCCCACCTACCATCAGTATGTCCATTAAACTAACCATCCTCTCTGGGAGATGTAATTACTGACCCCACCTACCATCAGTATGTCCATTAAACTAACCATCCTCTCTGGGAGATGTAATTACTGACACTACCTACCATCAGTATGTCCATTAAACTAACCATCCTCTCTGGGAGATGTAATTACTGACCCCACCTACCATCAGTATGTCCATTAAACTAACCATCCTCTCTGGGAGATGTAATTACTGACCCCACCTACCATCAGTATGTCCATTAAACTAACCATCCTCTCTGGGAGATGTAATTACTGACCCCACCTACCATCAGTATGTCCAATAAACTAACCATCCTCTCTGGGAGATGTAATTACTGACCCCACCTACCATCAGTATGTCCATTAAACTAACCATCCTCTCTGGGAGATGTAATTACTGACCCCACCTACCATCAGTATGTCCATTAAACTAACCATCCTCTCTGGGAGATGTAATTACTGACACTACCTACCATCAGTATGTCCATTAAACTAACCATCCTCTCTGGGAGATGTAATTACTGACACTACCTACCATCAGTATGTCCATTAAACTAACCATCCTCTCTGGGAGATGTAATTACTGACACTACCTACCATCAGTATGTCCATTAAACTAACCATCCTCTCTGGGAGATGTAATTACTGACCCCACCTACCATCAGTATGTCCATTAAACTAACCATCCTCTCTGGGAGATGTAATTACTGACCCCACCTACCATCAGTATGTCCAATAAACTAACCATCCTCTCTGGGAGATGTAGTTTTATTATATGTGTGGGGGGAGGGGATAATAATATTGCTAGAGGTTTCTGTAGTCTTTCCTCGGACTTCAAAAGTAATAAGTGACTGGCATCTTAAACACCTCCTTATAGGATCTAGAGACAGACACAGCTGGGGGCCACCTCCATGTGGGGGGGGGGTTCATATGTGTGTGTTGTAATGTTTCAGTGTGGTCTACTCGTGAACTAAAGCCTTGACCGACGTGGCGACTGACTGCATGCGTGGGAGGATAGGTGGAAAAACACTTCCTGTTGAAAAACAAATCCCGCCAGGTGATTGGTTGGTTAGGTGACAGGTCAAGGGGGGAGAGGGCGTGTGTAGAGTTGGTCTGAGCAGACTGAGGAAGTACAGGAAGCACTTCGTTGAAGCTCCTTTTTTAAAAACGTTTGATCTACGGGTTTCTCATTTTCTTCTCCTCTTTCTTCCTACTCGTTCTTCTTCTCCTCTTTCTTCCTACTCGTTCTTCTTCTCCTCTTTCTTCCTACTCGTTCTTCTTCTCCTCTTTCTTCCTACTCGTTCTTCTTCTCCTCTTTCTTCCTACTCGTTCTTCTTCTCCTTCTGTTTCAGCAGTTTGTTGATCTCTCTCTTGGCCATGCCAGCGTACTTGCTTATGACGCCATGCTGGTTCAGACCAGGAAGCAGGAGCAGGAAACTCACTGGGAACAAAGGAAACAGAGTCACTACAGTTGAAATCGGAAGTTTACATACACCGTAGCCAAAAACACTTAAACTCAGTTTCACAATTCCTGACATTTAATCCTAGTAAAAATACCTTGTCTTAGTTAGGATCACCACTTTATGTTAAGAATGTGAAATGTCAGAATAATTAGAAGAGAGAATTATTTATTTCAGCTTTCATTTCTTTCATCACATTCCCAGTTGGTCAGAAGTTTACATACACTCAATTAGTATTTGGTAGCATTGCCTTTAAAATTATTGAACTTGGGTCAAATGTTTTGGGTAGCCTTCCACAAGCTTCCCACAATAAGTTGGGTGAATTTTGGCCCATTCCTCCTGACAGAGCTGGTGTAACTGAGTCAGGTTTGTAGGTCTTCTTGCTCGCGCACATACCTTTTCCGTTCTGCCCACAAATGTTCTATAGGATTGAGGTCAGGGCTTTGTGATGACCACTCCAATACCTCGACTTCGTCCTTAAGCCATTTTGCCACAACTTTGGAAGTATGCTTGGGGTCATTGTCCATTTGGAAGACCCATTTCCAACCAAGCTTCAACTTCCTGACTGACGTCTTGAGATGTTGCTTCAATATATCCACATAATTTCCCCTCATGATACCATCTATTTTGTTTCTGAGGTCTTGGCTGATTTCTTTTGATTTTCCCATGATGTCAAGCAAAGAGGCACTGATTTTGAAGGTAGGCCTTGAAATACATCCACAGGTACATCTCCAATTGACTCAAATGATGTCAATTAGCCTATCAGAAGCTTCTAAAGCCACGACATCATTTTCTGGAATTTTCCAAGTTGTTTAAAGGCACAGTCAACTTAGTGTATGTAAACTTCTGACCTACTGGAATTGTGACACAGTGAATTATAAGTTAAATAATCTGTCTGTAAACAATTGTTGGAAAAATGACTTGTGTCATGCACAAAGTTGATGTCCTAACAGACTTGCCAAAACTATAGTTTGTTAACAAGAAATGTGTGGACTAACTAAACAGCATACTGCTTAACGGGCTGTTTTCATTAGTTCTTATTGGACAAGCTCAGGTTAGTCCCTCCACCACTGTGCAGTTTGGTTCCTAACGGGTCTATTAAAACAACCTACTCCACGTTCAGTGGAACAATGTCTCACCATTTATAAAACAAGTCGGGATTCTGTAGGAGAGTTTGTCTGGTGAACTGGGTAAAGAGACTAGGTTTGCCTCCCAAAGGGCACCCTATTCCCTATGTAGTGCACTACTTTTGATCAGAACCCTATGGGGTTCCCCTAATAGGGACTGATCCTATGATGTATAACCCTTTCTCTTAGTGGTATTTTACAGTGGCAGGATGACAATGCACTGACTACTGAACAGCTGTCAGCTGGCTATGGGGCCTTGTGCTTGTCTGTTACAGCTACGCAGTCAGACAAATAGTTAGCCAAGGTCTCCGGTGATGTTTGGAATATATAGCTAATGCTGGGTTCCGGTCTGAAATGGCACCCTATTCCCTATATAGTCCACTACCCCTAATAGGCCCTAGTCAAAAGTAGTGCACTATATAGTTAGAATAAGGTGCCAAGCAATACTTGTTGTGCTGGCCTGGTATACAAAGACATGCATGTATAAACCAGGAAACATTTGAGTCAGAATTGGACTCATCCATAAACTGACAGGTTGTGTATCCCAAAATGGCACCCTATTCCCCATGTAGTGCACTACTTTTGACCAGAGCCCTATAGAGAATAGGGTGCCATTTGGAACATGTCCAAGGACTTCCGTTACTGTCAACCTTCGTACATCCTTCCTATGTGGTCACTTCTCTAGTGGTGTCAGGTGGCTTTAACGGTCACTGTAATCATTACTATAGCAACAGGAGAAAGCAGGAGAGAGAGCAGCTACAATGTCACACACCAGAATGAATACAACCGATTGTATTTTATTTATTTAACTTGGCAAGTCAGTTAAGAACAAATTCTTATTTACAATGACGGCCTACCGGGGAACAGCGGATTAACTGCCTTGTTCAAGGGCAGAACGACATATTTTTAGCTCGGGGATTCGATCCAGCAACCTTTCAGTTACTGGCTCAACGCTCTAACCACTAGGCTACCTGATTGGACCTAAATACTCCTGCTTGTATGAACCTGATTGGACCTAAATACTCCTGCTTGTATGAACCTGATTGGACCTAAATACTCCTGCTTGTATTGACCTGATTGGACCTAAATACTCCTGCTTGTATTGACCTGATTGGACCTAAATACTCCTGCTTGTATTGACCTGATTGGACCTAAATACTCCTGCTTGTATTGACCTGATTGGACCTAAATACTCCTGCTTGTATTGACCTGATTGGACCTAAATACTCCTGCTTGTATTGACCTGATTGGACCTAAATACTCCTGCTTGTATTGACCTGATTGGACCTAAATACTCCTGCTTGTATTGACCTGATTGGACCTAAATACTCCTGCTTGTATGAACCTGATTGTTTGAACTCAGAACACCAGGACTGTGTGAAATAATGCAGCAATGAGTAAGCTACAGTTGTGGGACCTTTTGGCTGAGTTAGCCATTAGCCCAGGTGGGTTTAGTACAGGTTGGCTGAGTTAGCCATCAGCCCAGGTGGGTTTAGTACAGGTAGGTTTAGTACAGGTTGGCTGAGTTAGCCATTAGCCCAGGTGGGTTTAGTACAGGTAGGTTTAGTACAGGTTGGCTGAGTTAGCCATTAGCCCAGGTAGGTTTAGTACAGGTTGGCTGAGTTAGCCATTAGCCCAGGTGGGTTTAGTACAGGTTGGCTGAGTTAGCCATCAGCCCAGGTAGGTTTAGTACAGGTTGGCTGAGTTAGCCATCAGCCCAGGTGGGTTTAGTACAGGTAGGTTTAGTACAGGTTGGCTGAGTTAGCCATCAGCCCAGGTGGGTTTAGTACAGGTTGGCTGAGTTAGCCATCAGCCCAGGTGGGTTTAGTACAGGTAGGTTTAGTACAGGTTGGCTGAGTTAGCCATCAGCCCAGGTGGGTTTAGTACAGGTAGGTTTAGTACAGGTTGGCTGAGTTAGCCATCAGCCCAGGTGGGTTTAGTACAGGTAGGTTTAGTACAGGTTGGCTGAGTTAGCCATCAGCCCAGGTGGGTTTAGTACAGGTAGGTTTAGTACAGGTTGGCTGAGTTAGCCATCAGCCCAGGTGGGTTTAGTACAGGTAGGTTTAGTACAGGTTGGCTGAGTTAGCCATCAGCCCAGGTGGGTTTAGTACAGGTTGGTACAATGTCTTCAGAAAATATTTATACCCCTGGACTTCTGGGTGAGTCTAAGAGCTGTGAGTCCTTCTGGGTGAGTCTAAGAGCTGTGAGTCCTTCTGGGTGAGTCTAAGAGCTGTGAGTCCTTCTGGGTGAGTCTAAGAGCTGTGAGTCCTTCTGGGTGAGTCTAAGAGCTGTGAGTCCTTCTGGGTGAGTCTAAGAGCTGTGAGTCCTTCTGGGTGAGTCTAAGAGCTGTGAGTCCTTCTGGGTGAGTCTAAGAGCTGTGAGTCCTTCTGGGTGAGTCTAAGAGCTGTGAGTCCTTCTGGGTGAGTCTAAGAGCTGTGAGTCCTTCTGGGTGAGTCTAAGAGCTGTGAGTCCTTCTGGGTGAGTCTAAGAGCTGTGAGTCCTTCTGGGTGAGTCTAAGAGCTGTGAGTCCTTCTGGGTGAGTCTAAGAGCTGTGAGTCCTTCTGGGTGAGTCTAAGAGCTGTGAGTCCTTCTGGGTGAGTCTAAGAGCTGTGAGTCCTTCTGGGTGAGTCTAAGAGCTGTGAGTCCTTCTGGGTGAGTCTAAGAGCTGTGAGTCCTTCTGGGTGAGTCTAAGAGCTGTGAGTCCTTCTGGGTGAGTCTAAGAGCTGTGAGTCCTTCTGGGTGAGTCTAAGAGCTGTGAGTCCTTCTGGGTGAGTCTAAGAGCTGTGAGTCCTTCTGGGTGAGTCTAAGAGCTGTGAGTCCTTCTGGGTGAGTCTAAGAGCTGTGAGTCCTTCTGGGTGAGTCTAAGAGCTGTGAGTCCTTCTGGGTGAGTCTAAGAGCTGTGAGTCCTTCTGGGTGAGTCTAAGAGCTGTGAGTCCTTCTGGGTGAGTCTAAGAGCTGTGAGTCCTTCTGGGTGAGTCTAAGAGCTGTGAGTCCTTCTGGGTGAGTCTAAGAGCTGTGAGTCCTTCTGGGTGAGTCTAAGAGCTGTGAGTCCTTCTGGGTGAGTCTAAGAGCTGTGAGTCCTTCTGGGTGAGTCTAAGAGCTGTGAGTCCTTCTGGGTGAGTCTAAGAGCTGTGAGTCCTTCTGGGTGAGTCTAAGAGCTGTGAGTCCTTCTGGGTGAGTCTAAGAGCTGTGAGTCCTTCTGGGTGAGTCTAAGAGCTTTACACACCTGGATTCCACAATATTTGCACATTATTCTTCTCAAAATTCTTCAAGCTCTGTCAACTTGGTTGTTAATCATTACTAGGCAAACCTTTCAAGTATTGCCATAGACTGTCAAGTAGATTTAAGTCGAAACTGCCACTCGGGAACATTCAACGTCTTCTTATACAGTGTATATTTGGCCTTGTGTTTTAGATTATTGTCCAGCTGAAAGGTGAATTCATCTCACAGTGCCTGTGGTGGAACGCAGACTGAACCAGGTTTTCCTCTAGGATTATGCCTGTACTTCGCTCCTTCAGTTTGTCCCAAACAAACATTAAAAACTTCATATTCAGGACAAAAAGTGAATTGATTTGTCACATTTTTTACAGTATTACTTTAGTGGATTGCTGTGAACAGGATGCATGTTATGGAATATTTTTTCACTCTTTTGTTTAGGTCAGTTTCCTCCTATCACAACCATTAAACTAACGGTTTTAAATATCACCATGGTGAAATCGAGTGGTTTCCTTCCTCTCCGGCAACTGAGTTGCCTGAAGGACGCCTGTATCTTTGTAGTGGCTAGGTGTATTGATACGCCATCCGAAGTGTAGTTAATAACTTCACCATGCTCAAAAAGGGACTATTTGTTGTTGTTTTTAACCATCTACCAATAGGTGCCTTCTTTGCGAGGCATTGTAAAACCTCCCTGGTCCTTGTGGTTGAACCAGTGTTTGACTGAGGGACCTGACAAATAACTTTATGTAATATATGAGGTAGTCATTCTAAAATATGTTAAACCCTATTATTGCACACAGAGTGAGTCCATGCAACTTATTATGTGACTCGTTAAGCACATTTTTAATCCTGAACTTATTTAGGCTTGCAATAACAAAGGGGTTGAATAGTTATTCATTAGTAAAAAAAAGAAAATGAACTTAATTCCACTTTGACATCATGGGGTATAATGTGTTGATCAGAGACACAAAATCTCAATTTAGTCCATTTTAATCCAGTCAAAGGGTGTGAATACAGGTACATCGGTAGGATACAGATGGGTAGGGTACAAGTAGGTAGGGTACAGATGGGTAGGTAGGATACAGGTAGGTAGGGTACAGGTACATCGGTAGGATACAGATGGGTAGGTAGGGTACAGATGGGTAGGTAGGGTACAAGTAGGTAGGGTACAGGTACATCGGTAGGATACAGATGGGTAGGTAGGGTACGGGCACTGTAGGTAGGTAGGGTACAAGTAGGTAGGGTACAGGTAGGTAGGGTGTCGGTAGGGTACAGGCACTGTAGGTAGGTAGGTAGGGTACGGTCACTGTAGGTAGGGTACAGATGGGTTGGTAGGGTACGGACACTGTAGGTAGGTAGGGTACAAGTAGGTAGGTCGGCCGGTAGGGTACAGGTAGGTAGGGTACAGGTAGGTAGGGTGTCGGTAGAGTACAGATAGGTAAGGTAGGTAAGTAGGGTGCATGTAGTTAAGTAGGTAGGGAGGTAAGTACAGTACATGTAGGTAAGTAGGTAGGGAGGTCAGTAGGGTGGTCAGTAGGGTACATGTAGATAAGGTAGGTAGGGTACATGTAGGTAAGTAGGTAGGGTACATGTAGGTAGGGAGGTCAGTAAGGTACATGTAGGTAAGTAGGTAAGGTACAGGTAGGTAAGTAGGTAGGGAGGTCAGTAGGGTACATGTAGATAAGGTAGGTAGGGTACAGGTACAGGCAGGTAGACAGGTGCTGGTACGTACCGATCAGGTAGGTGAGGAAAAGGTTGTGGACTTGCTGTCCCATCCAGGCCACCGTCACCAGACTGCTGATCACCGACGCAAAGTACTGTGGGAAGAAAACCGGCAGTGACATCACTTCCCCGTTCCAAAACAGGCGACAGACCCCGTTCCAAAACAGACGACAGACCCCGTTCCAAAACAGACGACAGACCCCGTTCCAAAACAAGACGACAGACCCCCGTTCCAGAACAAGACGACAGACCCCCGTTCCAGAACAAGACGACAGACCCCCGTTCCAGAACAAGACGACAGACCCCGTTCTAAAACAGACGACAGACCCCGTTCTAAAACAGACGACAGACCCCGTTCTAGAACAGACGACAGACCCCGTTCTAGAACAGACGACAGACCCAGTTCTAGAACAGACGACAGAGCTAAAGTGGGTCTCGGTGTGTGTGTGTGTGTGTGTGTGTACCATCTTGGGCTTCTCCTCCTTGAGCGAGAAGAGTCTTTTCCACCAGCCCAGGATGCGACGCTGAGTCTTCACCAGGTTACCACAGATCTCATGGAAACGCTGCTGCTGCTCTGAAGACCTGGAGAGAGGGAGAAAGAGAGGGGAAGGAGGAGAAAGAGAGGGGAAGGAGGAGAAAGAGAGGGGAAGGAGGAGAAAGAGAGGGGAAGGAGGAGAAAGAGAGGGGAAGGAGGAGAAAGAGAGGGGAAGGAGGAGAAAGAGAGGGGAAGGAGGAGAAAGAGAGGGGAAGGAGGAGAAAGAGAGGAAGGGAGAGAAGGAAGGAAAAGAGAGGGAGGGAGAGAAGGAAGGAAAAGAGAGGGAGGAGAGTGATATTATTACCATTATATCCAAGACCAGTGGTTTTATTCAGTCAACAACTATCCCTACATCTCTCCATCCATCTGAACAGGAACACTTGATCAGAACCAGCTCAGCAGAATGAGAGGAGTCTATCAGATATCATATGGCCCCATTGATAAGGCAGTTGGGGAAGTGCCCTTCATTTCTGCTGAGCCACAACTACCCATTTCAGGCTCAGGTCAGAACATGGGCTTATGAACCAGCAGAACTCACTGCCAGACACTGAAATAGACCCAGTGTGTGTGTGTGTGTGTGTGTGGCTTGTATGTATGCAGGTCCTCTGAGTGAGTATGTATGTATGCATGCATGCGTCTGCAAACCCTGCTCTAAATCCATCTCTCTAATGGGCTACATAGAGATACCTCTAAATCCTCTAATGGACTACATGGAGATACCTCTAAATCCTCTAATGGGCTACATAGAGATACCTCTAAATCCTCTAATGGGCTACATGGAGGCAAATCTAAATCCAACCCCCTCTCATCTCCTTTCCTTCCAAAGGTCAGAGGACGGCAGGTAGCCTAGCGGTTAAGAGCTCCAACACTAGGAGTACATGTTAGCCGTGTGAGAGTTTGTAGGACAGACCCAAGAGGTTGATTACAGTTGGAACATGCTGGTAACTTTCCTCCTCTCTCTCGTTTGTACATCAGCACTTCTTTAATAACTGTAATTAGAAATGATTTAAGACAACACTGCCTGGATACATTAGATGTACGTCACGCTCAACTAATATCACACCATGTCCCCAAAACCCCTACAAATAAGCCTTACTCCCTGGCAACAACCCTCGTCAACATGCCTTACTCCCTGTCAACAAGCCCTACTCCCTGTCAACAACCCTCGTCAACAAGCCCTACTCCCTGTCAACAACCCCTACTCCCTGGCAACAACCCTCGTCAACAAGCCCTACTCCCTGTCAACAACCCTCGTCAACAAGCCCTACTCCCTGTCAACAAGCCCTACTCCCTGTCAACAACCCTCGTCAACAAGCCCTACTCCCTGTCAACAACCCTCGTCAACAAGCCCTACTCCCTGGCAACAACCCTCGTCAACAAGCCCTACTCCCTGTCAACAACCCTCGTCAACAAGCCCTACTCCCTGGCAACAACCCTCGTCAACAAGCCCTACTCCCTGTCAACAAGCCCTACTCCCTGGCAACAACCCTCGTCAACAAGCCCTACTCCCTGGCAACCCCTAAAGTTCTGCTGCCCTCCCCCCTAAGCAGACACCCCCATCCTTTCACCCACAGATGATACCAAACTCCTCTGCCCTAGATATACCCCCTCCACCCTGTACCCCAGATATACCCCCAGGCTCTCACCACTTGTTGGATCCGAAGATGCGGGGTGCAAGAGTAGGCACCAGGTAGTCAGACAGACACAGCAGCATGACAGTGCAGGACAGGCCGGTCAGCACCGATGGGTCCAGGTAGTAGATCATCCTGGAGGAAGGAGAGGGGGTCAGATGTCTCAATTCCACTGCAAGGCAAATCAAGAGGACACCAGAGAAATGAGGTATTCTATCAAGGGTTCTGAAAAGCTACATTTACTATAGTGAACAAAAATATAAAAACACAACATGCAACAATTAAAGATTTTACCGAGTTGCTGTTCGAATAAGGAAATCAGTCACTTGAAATAAATTCATTAGGCCCTATGAAATGGCACAACAATGGGCCTCAATCTCATCATAGTCTCTCTGAGCATTCAAATTGCCCGTCCGATAACATGCAATTGTGTTCGTCGTCCGTAGCTTATGCCTGCCCATTACCCCACCGAGGGGCACTCTGTTCACAATGTTGACATCAGCAAACCGCTCAACCACACGAAGCCATATACGTGGTCTGCAGTTGTAAATCCGGTTGGACGTACTGCCAAATTCTCTAAAATGACGACTTGGGGAAGCGGCTTATGGTAGAGAAATTGACATCACATTCTCTAGTACCAGCTCTAGTGGACACTCCTGCAGTCAGCATGGCAATTGCACGCTCCCTCAAAACAAAATGCCACAGATCTCTAGTTGTGACAAAACTACACTTGAGTGGCCTTTTACGTTAAAAAAAAGTGCATGTATTACCCATATTCACAAATCACAGATGCAAGTTTTTTTCTGGGCAGAAGTGAAGACAGTAGCCTAGCGTAACTGATTAGTTACACAGGGAGAAGTGAAGACAGCAGATGGGTCGTGCTGTTGAGACAACTGTGCTCCATTGCGAACTCATTAAGAATGCTTATGCTGCAGGGAACTTGATTGATGAGGAACACCGGGATCTTGCTGCCCACAGCAACTCTGTTGTCATGGAAACATTTGTCCTGATCCAAAAAAAGAACTTGCAGACAACTCCATTTGAGTTGGACCAAATGGGACAGTGATCCATTTGAGTTGGACCAAATGGGACAGTGATCCATTTGAGTTGGACCAAATGGGACAGTGATCCGACAAGTAAGTAGCTAAACTTTACTTTATTGAATGATCTCTGATCATAAACCTCTATGAGCTGGGCGGTTGTGGGTTGTTGTTTTTATACCAGCAAAAAACACAGTGGATATATGTTTTCACATTATACCACAATATTTTGTTGGCATATTTGATTAGAATAGGATATATAGGCCTACACATTGAACTGGAAATATCTGGTTTCATATTGACAAAAACAAAAGCAACTGTTCTAAGTACATGACTGCTGCTCCAGATTCTCAAATCCACTTGGTGATGTATAAATGGTGAATCCAGACCGTTCAGACCGGTCTCATACTGCAGCGTTCTGGAGTGGTTCCTCCACACTGAGACACTGGGTCCAGGTGGTCCAGTTCCCTCTCCCATCATACGTGGTAAATGTCATTCCAGACAAATATCCCTCACCTTATGGGGTCTACACTGGTTTTCAGGAAGCAGAAGACTCCCAGGACTTGTGAAGTGAAAGTTCCAGGTATGTCCTGCGCCCAAGCCTGTGATGTGTGTGTCAGGTACTGTGAAAGTGAAAGTTCCAGGTATACGCCTACACCAGGGGGTTCCTGGGACTATGCATTCCACACTAATACGCCTACACCAGGGGGTTCCTGGGACCATGCATTCCACACTAATAGGCCTACACCAGGGGGTTCCTGGGACCATGCATTCCACGCTAATAGGCCTACACCAGGGGGTTCCTGGGACCATGCATTCCACGCTAATACGCCTACACCAGGGGGTTCCTGGGACCATGCATTCCACACTAATACGCCTACACCAGGGGGTTCCTGGGACCATGCATTCCACACTAATACGCCTACACCAGGGGGTTCCTGGGACCATGCATTCCACACTAATAGGCCTACACCAGGGGGTTCCTGGGACCATGCATTCCACACTAATAGGCCTACACCAGGGGGTTCCTGGGACCATGCATTCCACACTAATACGCCTTCACCAGGGGGTTCCTGGGACCATGCATTCCACACTAATAGGCCTACACCAGGGGGTTCCTGGGACCATGCATTCCACACTAATACGCCTACACCAGGGGGTTCCTGGGACCATGCATTCCACACTAATACGCCTACACCAGGGGGTTCCTGGGACCATGCATTCCACGCTAATAGGCCTACACCAGGGGGTTCCTGGGACCATGCAAGGCTATAGAGTTGTTAAAAGCATGAAATGTTGCCATGCAAATAAACAATGGCTAGCCAACACAGACATTATAGATTGATAAGTAGACAAGATACTAAATAATTTAAACGCAAATCCTTTTATTTTAATTCTGTGTATTCTGCAATGTAAGATGACACAATTACTATCTGTGATCTCCTTCAACCCAGTGTCATAAAGACAGGACACATCTGCTAACTGGCTGTCTACATGATATGGTGCAATGGTTACAACACAATAAGATCCTCTCAAACTGCAATGAAGAAACTACATACCTCAGCAGCACCCTCCATTTTAGAGCAACACCATATCCAGCCCACGAGAATCCAGAAGCTAGAGCTGTCAGAGTTCTATGTGTTCCCCCCACACGAGAATCCAGAAGCTAGAGCTGTCAGAGTTCCACGTGTTCCCCCCACACGAGAATACAGAAGCTAGAGCGGTCAGAGTTCTATGTGTTCCCCCCACACGAGAATACAGAAGCTAGAGCTGTCAGAGTTCTATGTGTTCCCCCCACACGAGAATACAGAAGCAGGAGCTGTCAGAGTTCTATGTGTTCCCCCCACACGAGAATACAGAAGCAGGAGCTGTCAGAGTTCTATGTGTTCCCCCCACACGAGAATACAGAAGCTAGAGCTGTCAGAGTTCTATGTTTTCCCCCCAGCATTTCTGATTTTTTTTGTCATCGTCGTTGATGAAGTGCTTAGGCTACTACACACATCTGTATCGGTCTCTTTCAAAAGGAAAACAGTGACATTTTGTTCCTTCTTAAAGCCACGGACTGAAAACACACATGCACAGTTGTTACCCATCTCCAATGTTATTGCAGTCGGCCATATAAAATAATACCGATCACTTTAGGTGGAAAATAACACATTTCCTGTCTCAAAACCTATAATACTTTTGATTATATATATATATATATATATTTTTGGGGTCATTTGGCCAAATGCTTTCAATAAAACAAAATAATTTGTCCACAATTCCCAGGTTTCTCAATCGCTCTGACTAACGGAGCAGAGCTAGTGCACAACAAAACGCCACGAGTCACATGACCCTTTTATTTTGGTCGCTTTCCAGTTCTAGACGCCAGGGGGAGAAGGCAAAGTCCACCTAACGAGTCAATGTATGGAATCACTTGGGAAATGTAGAATTTTAGGTTAACTTACCCTTTAAAAACGGCAAAATATCTCAAGACTCATGACAAAATGTGTATGTAGAAAACCATGAAACTGCAAATTTCTCTGCCCCATAGCAAAATGTGATGTTAGGAAGTTAGCAAAATGTTTATGTAGAATAGCACGCCCCATAGCAAAATGTGTTGATGCAGGAAGTTCAGAATATGTTAATGTAGGAAGTTAGCTGGCTTCCTGCATCAACACATTATGCTATGGGGCAGAGAAATACGCACTTAGGGAGCCTTTCACTTATACTGCGTCTTCAAAATACCCCAAGAGATGCATAATGTGTCAAACTGTGGAACTGCAGGAAATGCATTTTAACATGCGAAAACAGGACCTTGAGCTGCTTGCTTGTCAAGAAATATAACATCCCTTATTGATTAAATTGATCTAAATATTTATTACATGCTTTATTTAACCAGGCAAGTCAGTTAAGAACAAATTCTTATTTTCAATGACGGCCTAGGAACCGTGTGTTAACTGCCTTGTTCAGGGGCAGAACGACAGATCTTTTTCCCTTGTCAGCTCGGGGGATTCGATCCAGCAACCTTTCAGTTCCTGGCCCAACGCTCTAACCACTAGGCTACCCTGCCACCTCAATATCAACTGTATGGTGGCAAGAGCACACAACTGCTTCCACAGCTGAATGCCGTGTGGAAAGAGATGTGTTCCAATGAGCCCAGTCACTGGACAACACATCAAAATGCAATCTGGGAAAAGACAACAGTTTTGATGGTAATGATTGAAAAAAAGAGGATCCAAGCTACCCACTGCTGTATGATCTATTCCTCAACTGCAATTGGCAGTGTTGCACATTTAGGAGTGTCCGGCATGACAAAGGAAACACATCGGCCATTCGAAAGCATAAACGGTAGGCCTACATTCTCTTGAACAATGTACACAGTTAAACTATTTATAAAGCTTCAAAAAATTATCTGATGATAATTCGGTCAACAAGCTGCCTCATGCTACAGAAACAGGGGATTGGGCTCCTGTCTTGTGCTGTTCTGGTTCGTACCAGGCTACTTAACTAAACTCCGTCTCTGTGTGGGCGTGCCTGTCCATCGTGTGTCTGTCTTCTCTCTGTGTGGTGTTCTGTGATAACGCTGACTGTAACCCCCTGCTGGAGCCACCCTGCTGATTGTGATTACCCATGATTAAAATTCTGCCTAAATAACTTTCTCCTGTGATCTCGCCCACGAGCCTGGAGTCGTCACTTGGTACTGGCACGGTGTGCTACTGGCAAATTTACCTGAATGTCAAGCCCTGGTGTGTGTGTGTGTGTGTGAGACAGGACAGCTGTGTGTGACAAGACAGCTGTGTGTGAGAGTGTGTGACAGGACAGCTGTGTGTGAGTGTGTGTGACAGGACAGCTGTGTGTGAGTGTGTGTGACAGGACAGCTGTGTGTGAGTGTGTGTGACAGGACAGCTGTGTGTGAGTGTGTGTGACAGGACAGCTGTGTGTGAGTGTGTGTGACAGGACAGCTGTGTGTGAGTGTGTGTGACAGGACAGCTGTGTGTGAGTGTGTGTGACAGGACAGCTGTGTGTGAGTGTGTGTGACAGGACAGCTGTGTGTGAGTGTGTGTGACAGGACAGCTGTGTGTGAGAGTGTGTGACAGGACAGCTGTGTGTGAGAGTGTGTGACAGGACAGCTGTGTGTGAGAGTGTGTGACAGGACAGCTGTGTGTGAGAGTGTGTGACAGGACAGCTGTGTGTGAGAGTGTGTGACAGGACGAATGTGTGTAACGTGTGTGTGTGTGAGAGCGTGACAGGACAGATGTATGCATCGTGTGTGTGAGTACTACTCACATGAAGACCAGTGTGGTGGCTGCCATCAGGGCTCCAGGGAACCATGGTTTCTTCCAGCGCAGGACCTGGTCCCCAGCCAGGATCACCTCTCCCCAGCCCTGCAGCTGCTCCTCCAGCTGGGCCGTCTCCTGGGCCTGGAACACAGACACCGACCGAGACACACGCCAGAGACAGAGGTTAGGAAGTAGCCTTGGACGAGCCAGAACGGTCCATGAGACAGGAGCCCATCTCCTGTTTCTGAAGAGTGAGGCAGCTTGATCTACCAGTACACCTCCTGGACAGGACACTAGTCTATTGCAGAGCCAGGTGTTAACCTCCTGGACAGGACACTAGTCTATTGCAGAGCCAGGTGTTAACCTCCTGGACAGGACACTAGTCTATTGCAGAGCCAGGTGTTGAGCGTTGTTTAAATACATACACAAATCCCCGGCTCCCAACATGGCAAAGTAGCAATTTGACCAGTGTGATTAATTTTTAATTCACCTTTATTTAACCAGGTAGGTTAGTTGAGAACACCTTTATTTAACCAGGTAGGCCAGTTGAAAACAAGTTCTCATTTACAACTGCGACATGGCCAAGATAAAGCAAAGCAGTGCGACAAAAACAACAGTTACACATGGGATAAACAAACGTAAAGTCAATAACACAACAGAAAATCTACATACAGTGTGTGCAAATGGAGTAAGGAGGTAAGGCAATAAATAGGCCACAGCAGTAGTTCCTCCCCCCCCAAGGTGTGTGAAAACGCAGCCTGATAACGGTTCAGGTTGACAAGGACTCAAGATGCACTGGTGCACTCAGAAGAAAAGACTTCTAACTCTCAGTCCAGACAACGCTGAACTCCAATTCACATATAGTTAACAGTTTAGCCTGTTCATCTAAGGAGCTAGCCTGAGCCCCAAATGGCACTCTATTCCCTATAGGACTCTGGTCAATGAAGTGCACTATATAGGGACTAGCGTGCCATTTGGACGCAAACAGACTGCACCACAGAAATACCACTGTTTAATGGCTTGCTAATACCTTAAGCCCTGCTGACTTCCAAACATCCCTCTACTACTATCAGTTGGCGGCTGAGCAGAGCCACAGGGCCGAAGGGTTGAGGAAAACAGAGGTGTCATTGTGAATGGACTGGGAAGTGAAATAATGCCACGTTGTGCTGGCACCACAAACACCCGTCTTCATACAGACATCTCTATTCCAAGGGCACTAAAAACACCATGTCGTCTCATGACCCACAGCCAGCCAGGAAAAGGCATAGCTATTAACGTTACAGACTTGTTTTGCCACACAGATCATCATCGTGATCCATCCTAGTTGTCAGTTGATCCTCTGTGGTAGGTTTGTTCGGTGGATGAATGTAATCAACGATAGACAAAGCCTGACTGCCGCATCTGAGAGCTGTCGTTAAGCTGACAAAGGACGATTTAACTGAAGACAGTTTCAACCAGATTCTAGAGTTCCATCACTGTTCTAGAACAGCAGTTCCCAAACCTTCTCCCACTCAGGCTCCCCTTGCCAGCATTGGGGAGCACCCCCCTGCATATCTATTTCTATGGCCACAAACTGTTTTACGCCCCTCTTGTTGCTAGACAATTTATTTTTGCAGGTTTAAAAAGCATATTTCCTGCAGTTCTACAAAAAAAATTGTGGTGTACTGAGAAAATTCAGTTTTGAAGCCAATTTTCTTTCAATTCCATACATTTTGCCATGGCTAATGTGTATTCATGTGATATTTGAGTGACTAACATTACTACAAAATCTATTAGCAACAAAAAAAAATGCCAACGTGGGCTAGTTGATCAGGACATTAGTTATAAGTTATAAGCGGCAGGTAACCCAGTAGTTAGAGTGTTGGGCCAGTAACTGAAAAGGTTGCTGGATCGAATCCCTGAGCTGACAAGGTAAAAATCTGTCATTCTACCCCTGAACAAGGCAGTTAAACCCACTGTTCCCAGTAGGCTGTCATTGTAAACAAGAATTTGTTCTTTAACTGACATGCCTAGTTAAATAAAGGTTATAAAATAAATATCTCAATGACTGACAATAGAAAAACTGCTGCACTACCCAATTTCAAAACAATCCAGATTAACCTGGACCGAGTTTCAGGTTGGGAACCAAACTGCTCGAGAATGTAGTGAAATACAGATCAATTAAAGAGGGCGCTACGACTGTGATCACGCTCTCCGTAGCCGATGTGAGCAAGACGTATACAACAGGTCAACCTTCACAAGGCCCTGGTGCTACGACTGTGATCACGCTCTCCGTAGCCGATGTGAGCAAGACGTATACAACAGGTCAACCTTCACAAGGCCCTGGTGCTACGACTGTGATCACGCTCTCCGTAGCCGATGTGAGCAAGACCTATACAACAGGTCAACCTTCACAAGGCCGGATTACCAGGACGTGTACTCAGAGGATGCAAGGACCAACTGACATTTTCAACCTCTCCCTGCCCGAGTCTGTAATAGCTACACGTTTCAAGCAGACCACCATAGTACCTGTGCCTAAGAAAGCGAAGGTAACCTGC
Source organism: Oncorhynchus kisutch (assembly GCF_002021735.2). Lineage (NCBI taxonomy): Eukaryota > Metazoa > Chordata > Actinopteri > Salmoniformes > Salmonidae > Oncorhynchus > Oncorhynchus kisutch. The sequence goes on along the minus strand of NW_022265961.1, from coordinate 79,974 downwards.
CTAAATGATTACCACCCTGTAGCGCTCATGTAGGTAGCCATGAAGTGCTTTGAAAGGCTGGTCAAGGCTCACAACACCATCATCCCAGAAACCCTAGAACCACAATGCACATAACACCCCAACAGATCCACAGATGATTGCACTGCACACTGCCTTTTCACACCTGGACAAAAGGAACACCTATGTGAGAATGATGCACAATGCCCTAACCCATCTGGACAAGAGGAATACCTATGTGAGAATGCTGTTTATCGACTACAGCTCAGCATTTAACACCATAGTACCCTCCAAACTCGTCATCAAGCTCGAGACCCTGGGTCTCGACCCAGTCCTGTGCAACTGGGTCCTGGGCCGCCCCAGGTGGTGAGGGTAGGTAACAACATCTCCACCCTCAACACTGGGGCCCCACAAGGGTGCGTTCTCAGCCCCCTCCTGTACTCCCTGTTCACCCACGACTGAGTGGCCATGCATGCCTCCAACTCAATCATCAAGTTTGCAGACGACACTACAGTGGTAGGCTTCATTACCAACAACGAGACGGCCTACAGGGAGGAGGTGAGGGCCCTCGGAGTGTGATGTCAGGAAAATAACCTCACACTCAACATCAACAAAATTAAAAAGGAGATGATCGTGGACTTCAGGAAACAGCAGAGGGAGCACCCCCCTATCCACATCGACGGGACAGTAGTGGAGAGGGAAGAAAGTTATAAGTTCCTCGGCATACACATCAAAATGAAATGGTCCAACCACACAGACAGCGTGGTGAAGAAGGAGCAGCAGCGCCTCTTCAACTTCAGGAGGCTGAAGATATTCGGCTTGTCACCAAAAACACTCACAAACTTCTACAGATGCACAATCGAGAGCATCCTGGCGGGCTGTATCACCGCCTGTTACGGCAACTGCTCCGCCCATAACCGTAAGGCTCTCCAGAGGGTAGTGAGGTCTGCACAATGCATCATCGGGGGCAAACTACCTGCCCTCCAGGACACCTACACCACCTGATGTCACAGGAAGGCCATAAAGATCATCAAGGACAACAACCACCCGAGCCACTGCCTGTTCCTCCCACTATCATCCAGAAGGCGAGGTCAGTACAGGTGCATCAAAGCAGGGACCGAGAGACTGAAAAACAGCTTCTATCTCAAGACCATTACTGTTAAACAGCCATCACTAACATCGAGTGGCTGCTGCCAACACACTGACTCAACTCCAGCCACTTTAATAATGGAAAAATAGATGTAATAAATGTATCACTAGCCACTTTAAACAATGCCACATCATATAATGTTAACATACCCTACATTACTCATCTCATATGTATATACTGTACTCTATACCATCTACTGCATCTTGCAATCTTGATGTAATGTATCACTAGCCACTTTAAACAATGCCACTTTTATGTTTACATACCCTACATTACTCAACTCATATGTATATACTGTACTCTATACCATCCACTGCATCTTGCCTATGCCACTCTTTACCATCACTCATTCATATATATATTTTTTACGTACATATTCTCATTCATTCCTTTACACTTGTGTGTATAAGGTAATTGTTCTGAAATTGTTAGGTTGGACATTACTGCATTGTCAGAACTAGAAGCACAAGCATTTCGCAACACTCGCATTAACATCTGCTAACCATGTGTATGTGACAAACTACAGCTCAACACCATAGTGCCCACGAAGCGCATCACTAGGCTAGGGACCCTGGGACTAAACACCTCCCTCTGCAACTGGATCCTGTACTTCCTGACAGGCCACCCCCAGGTTGTAAGGCTAGGCAACAATACATCTGCCACGTTGATCCTCAACACGGGGGCCCCTCAGGGGTACGTGTTTATTCCCCTCCCGGTTTCCCTGTTCACCCACGACTGCGTGGCCAAGCACGATTCCAGCACCATCATTAAGTTTGCTAACAACACAAGTGGCAGGCCTGATCACCGACAATGAGAGCCTATAGGGAGGAGGTCAGAGACCTGGCAGTGTGGTGCCAGGACAACAACCTCTCCCTCAATGTGAGCATGACAAAGGAGCTGATCGTGGACTACAGGAAAAGTAGGACCGAACACGCCCCCATTCACATCGACGGGGCTGTAGTGGAGCAGATTGAGAGCTTCAAGTTCCTTGGTGCCCACATCACCAACAAACTATCATAGTCCAAACACACCAAGACAGTCCTGAAGAGGGCACAACAATGCCTTTTCCCCCTCAGGAGACTGAAAAGATTTGGCATGGGTCCCCAGATCCTCAAGATCTGCTGCACCATCGTGAGCATGGTGACTGGTTGCATCACTGCCTGGTATGGCAACTGCTCGGCATCCAACCGTAAGGCGCTACAGAGGGTAGCGCGCACGACCCAGTACGTCACTGGGGACAAGCTTCCTGGCATCCAGGACCTATATACTAGGCGGTGTCAGAGGAAGGCCCTCCCTCTACAGTCATCCAAGTAATAGACTGCATTGTTGGTTTAGGGCTTGTAAGTAGTTCTCTTTAGCCCATGTCATTATGAATCACAGAATGAATCATTAGATTGTTCTCTACAAGATTACAAATGTAATATGCTTGTACTTAATTAACAGTGTTGATTAAATGAGAACGTTAGTTTGTTGTGACCTTCGCTAGTTTAGATCGCCCAGCTCTAGGATACATCTCGTCCATGTTTCGGGATTTGTAGATGGTAACATTAGGAGGCGTTTCTGCGCTTTGGATGACTGATACCCTCATAATTTTCATCTTCCAGATCAGTGGCTTTCTATTCCTCTAACCCCAATCAATCAATGTTGCAAGGGGCCGTTTCTATGGCAATTTATACAACGGGCGGATCAGATCCTGAATGCTGATTGGTTAAAACGGCATTCCAGCCTGTGTCTACCTCACAAATTACCACCTGCTAAATCTTCGACGTTAAAATGCTTATTTGTATCGGGACTATACATTGTGGAAGGATGAAATTGTATGAATAAATTAATCAAGATAACGTTAATGAAAATATGTCAATAATTATTTGAATATGTTCCTAACCCGTTGTATAAATGCCCTCGAAGGCGGTGTTTGGAGGAAAGTATTGGACTCTGACAGGGGGAGATTTGCGGCACACCACCTGCCCTCGACTACAAGCATTTCGCTATCGTCGCAATAACATCTGCTAACCATGTGTATGTGACCAATAAAATGTGATTTTATCTCGGGCCTAACACCACCAGTGCCAATATATCCTTCAAACATAGTCTTCTCGGGCATTATCATTTAATTTAAAAAAGGTTAGCCTCAGAACTGCACAATGAAAACTGGAACTTTTTCTGGGAAGGGTATATACACTGAAATTCAGTCTTAACGTTCATTAATATATTAGGCTCAATTTTGTTTTGTATTCCCCGGATTTCGTTTAGAACAGGTCAGTGTTATTACACCATCTAGGTTACCAGTCGACGTTCAAATGTATCGCCGTTCAGCCCTCGGTCCGAGCAGCGACCACTTCTGACCATGGTCTTAATTACACTAGTCACTCTAACCATGCTTAATTCTTGAGTAAATCGTTTAACTTCAACACCAAATATATAATTAGTCATCTTTCGGTGACTAATCAAATAGTTAAGGTAACGCACATTTGGTAATTTCAAAGGGGATGTTAAATAAATGTCACAAGATCCAAATTAGCCAGACATGGGCTCTCTCGACTTGTCAGCTGAACGTGTCACATTTAAAATAACCTTACGGACAGCCGCTGTGTTGGCTCGCCAGCCAAATAAACACAGCTAGCTACAAAAACACCTTTCACCAATTAGCCGTATCATGCGAGAACAGCTAGTTAGCCGAGCAATAATGTTAGCTATAAGGCCAATATTAGACTGCATAACGTTAATTGTTAGTGTAGATAATGTTAACGGCCTATGTAAAATGATACATAGGCCGTCTAACAAACCATGTATTGTTATGGCTTGGTTAATTTGCTCAGATTAATGATTCAATTTGTTTGGCCACGGTTTTCGTTTTCACTAATCCTCCTTCGCTAGCATAGCTGGTTAATTGTTCGCATTTCGAAGGCCGTTGACAAGCGAACGACAGCAGTCAAGCAACACCACGACGTTAACGTTACCTAATTCAGGAACAAAAGCTTGTCAAGTCGAAAGTGGGATAACGTTACTTACGAGTACGTTGGCGCTTTTGTTGTCTCCCTCTGCCATAGCTAGCGGTTGTTTAAGTTTTCGGTGGTTTTAAAGGCAAATTTAAAACGACCCAGGGGCGCAGCAGACGCTTCCCTCTCTTCTTTGTGGATTTTGCAGTTCACAAACCAACCGTTGGATGCCCGGCAGGATGGACTTACGAACAACGTCATGGCTAAAGGCTTTATGGGTAATGTTGTTCACGCCCCTTTCCTCGGCATTGCCCAAAATAAAATTACTCGGCTGACATTTACGACCCAAATTAATTTTAAATCAATAAACGGTTTGTTTAAGCAGGAGGAAACTCCTACCACAAGGAAATTAGAAGAATGAGCAATAATTTAATTGGTGAACCTCTGACCAATTTCACAAATCACTTGATTGATTAGATTTAGCTTTAAATGGAATTGGATGATTAATTTAATATCAGTCAGGCGTTTGGACCACTGCTGAAGTCTTCAGGGCTCTCTGTGTTACATTTCCCCCTCACGGACTGGATAGATTGGCTGATAGACTGGTGAATGAGCTCACTGGGCTATAACCATTACGGGCTATAGATTGGCTGATAGACTGGTGAATGAGCTCACTGGGCTATAACCATTACGGGCTATAGATTGGCTGATAGACTGGTGAATGAGCTCACCAGTCTATAACCATTACTGGATAGTCTGAAGTGAATTCCTTTCCTTGGCCAAGTCCCAAACTGTACCCTATTCCCCTTGTCAAAAGTCTGGTACACAACAGTCGTCTCTTTTAGACCACTGAAAACCGTTATCCAGCTTTCTCCAGCCATCCTGTTTCCACATCAGTGTAAATACCAGATTGTTAAAAACCAGTGTGGCTTCTCATCCAAAGCAGCGAAGTACATGCACATTTCAGTCTTTGTAGTTATGAGACGTAGAAAAACAATGTAAAAGTGTACAGAGGGGAGAGTCCTAAAAATCTGTATGTTCTTCCATGATCCATTTTCTATGTACATGTTCAGTTTACAGTATCAATCTTTCCACCTGGAGAAAGAATAAGAATAAAACTACTACTTTTACTGTACTTTCATTGGCATCACCGTACAAGAATGAAAAATATCAGCCAGCAAATCAACATTAAAAAAATAGTTTAACACAAATACATGGGGCTCCCGAGTGGCACAGCGGTCTAAGGCACTGCATCTCAGTGCTAGAGGCGTCACTACAGACACCCTGGTTCGAATCCAGGCTGTATCACAGCGATCTAAGGCACTGCATCTCAGTGCTAGAGGCGTCACTACAGACACCCTGGTTCGAATCCAGGCTGTATCACAGCGATCTAAGGCACTGCATCTCAGTGCTAGAGGCGTCACTACAGACACCCTGGTTCGAATCCAGGCTGTATCACAGCGATCTAAGGCACTGCATCTCAGTGCTAGAGGCGTCACTACAGACACCCTGGTTCGAATCCAGGCTGTATCACAGCGATCTAAGGCACTGCATCTCAGTGCTAGAGGCGTCACTACAGACACCCTGGTTCGAATCCAGGCTGTATCACAGCGATCTAAGGCACTGCATCTCAGTGCTAGAGGCGTCACTACAGACACCCTGGTTCGAATCCAGGCTGTATCACAGCGATCTAAGGCACTGCATCTCAGTGCTAGAGGCGTCACTACAGACACCCTGGTTCGAATCCAGGCTGTATCACATAGGGCGGCACACTGCCGTCCCGGGTTTGTCCAGTGTAGAACATCATTATAAATAAGAATTTGTTCTTAACTGACTTGCCTAGTTAATAAAATAAAAAAAACACTCATTTATTAACTGTTTTGTATTTGCAGAACATATGCAAGAGACGGAAACAGACAACCATTTTAAATGCAATTTTATTTCAAACTAAATCCAATAAAACCTTTAAGAAATAGCAGTTTTGCACTATCATCAAAAAACACCCACTACTCCTTTACTTATCTACTCCTTTACTTATCTACTCCTTTACTTATCTACTCCTTTACTTATCTACTCCTTTACTTATCTACTCCTTTACTTATCTACTCCTTTACTTATCTACTCCTTTACTTATCTACTCCTTTACTTATCTACTCCTTTACTTATCTACTCCTTTACTTATCTACTCCTTTACTTATCTATTCTACTTATTTCTCCCACTAAAAAGGTAAAACTAGAGGGTCAGTCAGTAAAGATCAGTAAAACACAAGCTGGGAGAGTATGCATCCCATATCAGGAAGGAAGGCTACTACTACTACTACTACTACTACTACTACTACTCACTCGCAGGCAAGGCAGCAAGTCAAAAAAAGGAATCAATCTAGTCTAGAGCTTTTCTATGTTATAAACAAGGGATAGGGAGGAGAGAAGCCTACAAAATACAACAGATATGAATAAAGATTCACATTGAAGAAAAATGATTATTACATGGATTTCTCTCAGGTCAAGGCTTACATTCCAAATGGCATCCTATTCCCTATTTAGGGCACGACCTTTGACCCATATATGTCTCTGGTCAAAAGTAGTGCACTGTATAGGGGATATGGTGCTGTTTAGGATGTAGACCAAGGGTTCAGATAGTAACTAGCTAGAACTTTGCCCACGTTGTCATCCTTTCTCAGTCAATCCCGAAATCTTAACTCCCCTCCAAAAAAAATAAAAGGTAACTTCAGACAATAGGATTAGTTAACTTGAGGCACATCGTTACGCAGTGCCGAAACATATGAATAAAAAGAGACACGACTGTGAATCTTCTCCCCCCCCCAAAAAAAACCCATCTCCATTTGATAATCCATTTATAATGTCAAACTTGTGTGATACACAATTTCTAAAGAGCTTTGTAAAATAAGTATGTTTTTTCTTCAGTTTTACAATAAATGTTTTAGAGAAGAAGAAGAAAGAAAGAAAGACAGTCTGATTACACTATTTTATTTCCTGAAATCATTTCCCCTCTCAGGCTTTGAATGGAGTCCCACTGAGCCAACAGATTCTTCCCTCCCCCCACTCCACACCTGCCCAGTCACAACTCACGCAGCTCAGTCGCTGGCCAATCAGAATCACTGTACCATCAGGGAGATTGGTTTCAAAACAGGTGCAGCCAATCAGCTCTTCAGACCACACCTGGCAAAGCCTCCCCTTTCTCCGCCCCTTTGAATGAGGTCCAAACCCAACGGCATTGCTGGGTAAACCAGCTCAGCTGTTAAAGGGGGGGGTTGACGTCGGTGGTAACAGTGAGTGGAGGGTGGTGGTTTTCATTAGGGGAGGGTAAAGGTTATTCAAAACATAGTGTAGAGGGGGAGGGCCTTATCACCATACCTTCCCTACCAATACCTCTGCTCCCCTTCCTGTCTCAGACAGATCCCCCCACCCGTACAGACAAGCAGAGTGGTCAGATCTGGCTGCAGACAGACTGCAGAGTGACCCTTTAGCTGGTTGTGTTAGCTTGGTCTATAGCCAGGTGGCAGGTTGGGTGGGACTGGGTTTAGCCAGCCAATCAGCCAGGCAGACAGACAGCTCTAGTGCTGCTACGGTACGGGAGTAGGGGTTCCATGGTGGACCCCTAGGAGGTTATATCGGGGTGGAGGGAGTATCTTGAACCCCCCCCTCTCCTCCTCCTTCCCCATCAGCGTGTGGCACGGTTGGGTGCTGCTGCTCCAGTGGCTCCTCCTCTCCTTCCTTCACCCCCCAGGCCCAGACAGACACACCTAACCCTAACCCTGCCAGAACAGGGCAGGTGGGTAACAGGGTATGTACGTATCCGGGTGTCTGGTCTGGAGGTTGGGTTGGATGGCTAACCCTCCCTCTGCGAGGCTCTGTTGTGTGCTGGAACCAAAGAGATGCACCACAGGGAGACCCCATTCACACCCAGGCTGTCCAGCCCTCGTACAGCTGGGACAGGTTGTCCACATTGGTGGCCTCCTTTATCACACAGTCCACCTGGAGAGGAGAGAGGGGAGGTGGGGAGACGGGTAGGGGAGAGAGGGATGGAGGAGGAGGAGAGAGAGGGATGGAGGAGGAGGAGAGAGAGGGATGGAGGAGGAGGAGAGAGAGAGACCGGGATAAGGCAAAGGAGGAGGAAAGTGTAGTCAACAAAGTGTGTAGCTGCCTGCTCAGTGTGTAAAGCAGTGTGTAGCTGCCTGCTCAGTGTGTAAAGCAGCGTGTAGCTGCCTGCTCAGTGTGTAAAGCAGTGTGTAGCTGCCTGCTCAGTGTGTAGCTGCCAGCTCAGTTGATAAAGTAGCGTGTAGCTGCCTGCTCAGTGTGTAAAGCAGTGTGTAGCTGCCTGCTCAGTGTGTAAAGCAGTGTGTAGCTGCCTGCTCAGTGGGCAAAGCAGCGTGTAGCTGCCTGCTCAGTGTGTAAAGCAGCGTGTAGCTGCCTGCTCAGTGTGTAAAGCAGCGTGTAGCTGCCTGCTCAGTGGGCAAAGCAGCGTGTAGCTGCCTGCTCAGTGTGTAAAGCAGCGTGTAGCTGCCTGCTCAGTGTGTAAAGCAGCGTGTAGCTGCCTGCTCAGTGTGTAAAGCAGCGTGTAGCTGCCTGCTCAGTGTGTAAAGCAGCGTGTAGCTGCCTGCTCAGTGTGTAAAGCAGCGTGTAGCTGCCTGCTCAGTGTGTAAAGCAGCGTGTAGCTGCCTGCTCAGTGTGTAAAGCAGAGTGTAGCTGCCTGCTCAGTGTGTAAAGCAGCGTGTAGCTGCCTGCTCAGTGTGTGTAAAGCAGTGTGTAGCTGCCTGCTCAGTGTGTAAAGCAGCGTGTAGCTGCCTGCTCAGTGTGTGTAAAGCAGTGTGTAGCTGCCTGCTCAGTGTGTGTAAAGCAGTGTGTAGCTGCCTGCTCAGTGTGTGTAAAGCAGCGTGTAGCTGCCTGCTCAGTGTGTAAAGTAGCGTGTAGCTGCCTGCTCAGTGTGTAAAGCAGCGTGTAGCTGCCTGCTCAGTGTGTAAAGCAGCATGTAGCTGCCTGCTCAGTGTGTAAAGCAGCGTGTAGCTGCCTGCTCAGTGTGTAAAGCAGCGTGTAGCTACCTGCTCAGTGTGTAAAGCAGTGTGTAGCTGCCTGCTCAGTGTGTAAAGCAGTGTGTAGCTGCCTGCTCAGTGTGTAAAGAAGTGTGTAGCTGCCTGCTCAGTGTGTAAAGCAGTGTGTAGCTGCCTGCTCAGTGTGTAAAGCAGCGTGTAGCTGCCTGCTCAGTGTGTAAAGCAGTGTGTAGCTGCCTGCTCAGTGTGTAGTTACCTGCTCAGTGACACTCATCCTCCTGCTGGGGTCCACGTCTCTCCCCTCCAGCTTGGCTTTCACCCTCTTCCACACGCTCACCGCGTACGAGTTCCTCTCCTGGACAGCTGCAGCACACACACACACCATCACGTCAGAGTCACCACACCACCACGTCAGAGTCACCACACACCATCACCACGTCAGATTTAGCATGGGTCCCCAGATCCTCAAAAAGTTAGACAGCTGCACCATCGAGAGCATCCTGACCGTTTTCATCACCGCCTGGTATGGCAACTGCTCCACATCTGACCGTAAGGTCGCTACAGAGGGTAGTGCGTACGGACCAGTACATCACTGGGACCAAGCTTTCTGCCACCCAGGACCTATATAATAGGCGGTGTCAACCAACCTGTTCCCCCGCACACTGACTCGGTACCGGTACCCACCTGTACATAACCTCCACACTGACTCGGTACCGGTGCCCCCTGTATATAACCTCCACACTGACTCGGTACCGGTGCCCCCTGTATATAACCTCCACACTGACTCAGTACCGGTGCCCCCTGTATATAACCTCCACACTGACTCGGTACCGGTGCCCCCTGTATATAACCTCCACACTGACTCAGTACCGGTGCCCCCTGTATATAACCTCCACACTGACTCAGTACCTGTACCCCCTGTATATAACCTCCACACCGACTCGGTACCGGTACCCCCTGTATATAACCTCCACACCGACTCGGTACCGGTACCCCCTGTATATAACCTCCACACTGACTCGGTACCGGTACCCCCTGTACATAACCTCCACACTGACTCGGTACCGGTACCCACCTGTACATAACCTCCACACTGACTCGGTACCGGTGCCCCCTGTATATAACCTCCACACTGACTCGGTACCGGTGCCCCCTGTATATAACCTCCACACTGACTCGGTACCGGTACCCCCTGTATATAACCTCCACACTGACTCGGTACTGGTACCCCCTGTATATAGCCTCCACACTGACTCAGTACCGGTAACCCATGTACAGTGCCTTGCGAAAGTATTCGGCCCCCTTGAACTTTGCGACCGTTTGCCACATTTCAGGCTTCAAACATAAAGATATAAAACTGTATTTTTTTGTGAAGAATCAACAACAAGTGGGACACAATCATGAAGTGGAACAACATTTATTGGATATTTCAAACTTTTTTAACAAATCAAAAACTGAAAAATTGGGCGTGGTTACCTGCAAGGAAACATGTGCCGTCATCATTGCTTTGCACAAAAAAGGCTTCACGGGCAAGGATATCGCTGCCAGTAAGATTGCACCTAAATCAACCATTTATTGGATCATCAAGAACTTCAAGGAGAGCGGTCTAATCGCCCAAGAATGTCCAGAAAGCGCCAGGACCGTCTCCTAAAGTTGATTCAGCTGTGGGATCGGGGCACCACCAGTACAGAGCTTGCTCAGGAATGGCAGCAGGCAGGTGTGAGTGCATCTGCACACACAGTGAGGTGAAGACTTTTGGAGGATGGCCTGGTGTCAAGAAGGGCAGCAAAGATGCCACTTCTCTCCAGGAAAAACATCAGGGACAGACTGATATTCTGCAAAAGGTACAGGGATTGGACTGCTGAGGACTGGGGTAAAGTCATTTTCTCTGATGAATCCCCTTTCCGATTGTTTGGGGCATCCGGAAAAAAGCTTGTCCGGAGAAGACAAGGTGAGCGCTACCATCAGTCATGTGTCATGCCAACAGTAAAGCATCCTGAGACCATTCATGTGTGGGGTTGCTTCTCAGCCAAGGGAGTGGGCTCACTCACAATTTTGCCTAAGAACACAGCCATGAATAAAGAATGGTACCAACACATCCTCAGAGAGCAACTTCTCCCAACCATCCAGGAACAGTTTGGTGACGAACAAGGCCTTTTCCAGCATGATGGAGCACCTTGCCATAAGGCAAAAGTCATAACTAAGTGGCTCGGGGAACAAAACATCAATATTTTGGGTCATGGCCAAGAAACTCCCCAGACCTTAATACCATTGAGAACTTGTGGTCAATCCTCAAGAGACGGGTGGACAAACAAAACCCACAAATTCTGACAAACTCCAAGCATTGATGATGCAAGAATGGGCTGCTATCAGTCAGGATGTGGCCCAGAAGTTAACTGACAGCATGCAAGGGTGGATTGAAAAGGTCTTGAAAAAGAAGGGTCAACACTGCAAATATTGACTCTTTGCATCAACTTCATGTAATTGTCAGTAAAAGCCTTTGACACTTATGAAATGCTTGTAATTATACTTCAGTATTCCATAGTAACATTAACAAAAATATCTGAAGACACTGAAGCAGCAAACCTTGTGGAAATTAATATTTGTGTCATTCTCAAAACTTTTGGCCACGACTGTATGTGTTCCATTCAGAGGGTGAATGGGCAAGACAACATATTGAAGTGCCTTTGAACAGGGTAGTAGGTGCCAGGCGCACCGGTTTGTGTCAAGAAATGTTTCTGCGTGTGTATCAAGAATGGTCCACCACCCAAAGGACATCCAGTCAACTTGACACAACTGTGGGAAGTATTGGAGTCAACATGGGCCAGGATCCCTGTGGAACGCTTTCAACACCTTGTAGAGTTCATGCCCCGACAAATTGAGGCTGTTCTGAGGGCAAAGGGGGGTGCAACTCAATATTAGAGAGGTGTTCCTAATGTTTTGTACAGTCAGCACTCTACTGTTGTACTATATGGAATAGGGTCCCATTTGGGACAGTTAGGCAGCAGTCTATATGGAATAGGGTCCCATTTGGGAGAGTTAAGCTGCAGTCTATATGGAATAGGGTCCCATTTGGGACAGTTAGGCAGCAGTCTATATGGAATAAGGTCCCATTTGGGACAGTTAGGCAGCAGTCTATATGGAATAGGGTCCCATTTGGGACAGTTAGGCAGCAGTCTATATGGAATAGGGGGCCATTTGGGACAGTTAGGCAGCAATACTGCTGCTTCTTCTAATTATTGACTGAATTAATTGGAGGTCAGGGGTTAGATGAAGGTTAGGGGTCATACCTCGTCCCGTCTTGGGGTCGCGTACAGCCCGTTTGGGGCTGGGATTTAGACCCTTGGTGGTCATCGTCTGAGCGCTGGGGGGGGTGTCCGCCGGGGTGCCAAGGTTACGGGGGAGGAGCTTGCGTGAATTCTGGGACATTGAGTCTGTCTGAGTCTTCACACCGCTGCACCTCACCGCTGGGGAGAGAAGGGGAGAAAGAGAGAGAGACAGAGAGAAGGGGGGAGAGAGAGAAGGGGGGAGAGAGAAAAGGGGGGAGAGAGAAAAGGGGGAGAGAGAAAGGGGGGAGAGAGAAAAGGGGGGAGAGAGAAAAGGGGGGAGAGAGAAAAGGGGGAGAGAGAAAAGGGGGAGAGAGAAAAGGGGGAGAGAGAAAAGGGGGGAGAGAGAAAAGGGGGGAGAGAGAAAAGGGGGGAGAGAGAAGGGAGAGAGAAGGGAGAGAGAAGGGGAGAGAAGGAGAGAGAAGGGGGGGAGAGAGAAGGGGGGAGAGAAGGGAGAGAGAAGGGAGAGAGAAGGGGGGAGAGAGGGAGAGAGAGAGAAGGGGGGAGAGAGGGAGAGAGAGAAGGGGTGGAGAGAGGGAGAGAGAGAAGGGGGGAGAGAGAGAGAGGGAGAGAGAGAGAAGGGGGAGAGGAGGAGAGAGAGAGAGAAGGGGGAGAGAGAGAGAGAGAGAGAAGGGGGGAGAGAGAGAGAGAGAGAGAAGGGGGGAGAGAGAGAGAGAGAGAAGGGGAGAGAGAGAGAGAGAGAGAGAGAGAAGGGGAGAGGAGAGAGAGAGAGAGAGAAGGGGGGAGAGAGAGAGAGAGAGAGAGAGAGAGAGAGAGAGGAAGGGGGGAGGAGAGAGAGAGAGAGAGAGAGAAGGGGGAGAGAGAGAGAGAGAGAGAGAGAGAGAGAGAGAGAGAGAGAGAGAGAGAGAGAGAGAGAGAGAGAGAGAGAGAGAAGGGGAGAGAGAGAGAGAGGGAGAGAGAGAAGGGGGAGAGAGAGAGAGAGAGGGAGAGAGAGAAGGGGGAGAGAGAGAGAGAAGGGGGGAGAGAGAGAGAAGGGGGGGGAGAGGGAGAGAGAGAGAAGGGGAGAGAGAGAGAGAGAGGGAGAGAGAGAAGGGGGGAGAGAGAGAGAGAGAGAGAGAGAGAGAGAGAGGAAAGAAAAGAGCAAGAAGGAGAGAAGGATCGTAAAGAGAAGAGAACGGGAGAGAGAGTAATCATTGCCTGTGAGCTCTGAAGAGAGATACAATTTTGAATCATTCTGGTATTTAACACAGGTTATCACATTAAACAAAGGGCCCCCTATTCCCTATATAGTGCCCATAGTAAAACACCACATTGGGAGTAGGGTGCCCTCAGCCAGGGTAGCGCACAATGAGGGAGGTGTAGTTACCTGCAGCGAAGCTGGTCTGAGCTGTAGAGGTGGGGCTGGAACAGTCTCCACCCCTCTCTGTCACCAACGGAGACGCAAAGCCAACCAGGCCGTTATACACACTGAAGACAGAGAGACAGAGGAGGGACAGGGTGGCCACTGTCAGTATGGGTAGGGGTGTTCGTAGCTCATTCAGGGTGTGTGTGTGTGTGTGTGTACCTGGTGCTCTGTGTGTGTAGCTCCTTCAGGGTAGCAGGTATCTCCTGCAGTAGCTCCACCCCCTCCTGACTGGCTCCTCCGCCTCGGGGCTGGCCCGTTGCCTGGACAACAGTGAACAGCACGATCTGCACGTTGTCCTGCCACGCCTTGTACTCCAACAGGAACTGGCGCACGCTGCCCTCGTAGGTCACTTCCTCACCCTCCGCCAGCGCGTTCTCCTCGTCCTACGGGAGAGACCGAAGAGAAAGACATTTCACTGGTTCACCTACAGTCAATGAAATAAGTAGACCCAGACCCAGCTGTTATCCCATTGGTTCACTGGTTCACCTACAGTCAATGAACTAAGTAGACCCAGACCCAGCTGTTATCCCATTGGTTCACTGGTTCACCTACAGTCAATGAACTAAGTAGACCAGACCCAGCTGTTATCCCATTGGTTCACTGGTTCACCTACAGTCAATGAACTAAGTAGACCAGACCCAGCTGTTATCCCATTGGTTCACCTACAGTCAATGAACTAAGTAGACCAGACCCAGCTGTTATCCCATTGGTTCACCTACAGTCAATGAACTAAGTAGACCAGACCCAGCTGTTATCCCACTGGTTCACTGGTTCACCTACAGTCAATGAACTAAGTAGACCAGACCCAGCTGTTATCCCATTGGTTCACCTACAGTCAATGAACTAAGTAGACCAGACCCAGCTGTTATCCCATTAGTTCACCTACAGTCAATGAACTAAGTAGACCAGACCCAGCTGTTATCCCATTGGTTCACTGGTTCACCTACAGTCAATGAACTAAGTAGACCAGACCCAGCTGTTATCCCATTGGTTCACTGGTTCACCTACAGTCAATGAACTAAGTAGACCCAGACCCAGCTGTTATCCCATTGGTTCACCTACAGTCAATGAACTAAGTAGACCCAGACCCAGCTGTTATCCCATTGGTTCACCTACAGTCAATGAACTAAGTAGACCAGACCCAGCTGTTATCCCATTGGTGTATGTGGAAGAGCCACCCCTTAAGCAGACCGGGAGAGCGACCATTTTTTTCTTATAGTAAACAGCCTGATTAAAAGACATCTTCATTTATCCACCATCTTTGCTACGGTATGGGGGACACGCAGGGACAAACAGAGTGGGCGGAGGTCAGGTCAGTTAGGAAGGTGTTTCTAACAAATAAATCATTGTGAAAGTTGCGTAGTGGATTGCTGAGAGTATCATGCGTCTGTACACCTGTCTCCCTGTTGGTGTGTCACTGCCCATACCTTGGCCATGGCCCTCAGAAGGTGTTTGACATCAGCCAGCTGGCGGTTGTGATTGGACAGGATGCCCTTGATGCTGTCCACCAATAGCTGCAGTGATTCCGTGGCGACATCCAGCTGCTGCTCACGCTCCTCTTGCACAGCACCCTGGGTAGCCAGCTCCTGGTCCAGCTGCTTCTGGGCACAAGCTAGCCAATCAGGGCTGCCGATGGGCAGCTCCAACGCCGGGCTCTGAGTTTGAGGAGAGATGGGAGAAATGGGTGAGTAAGGAAAGTCAAAAATGGTACCCCTATATCAGCCCTGTCCCTGGAGATGTAGCTAGGGGTCAGTACTCACCAGTCTGTGGAGCTGTAGGTAGGGGTCAGTACTCACCAGTCTGTGCAGCAGCTGTAGCTCTATGGAGGAGACGGAGGTGTTGAACTGGGCAGCGTAGGAGCAGGTCTGCTGGCACCTCTTCAGCAGCTCAAACAGAGCAGAGTCCATGCTCAGGGCCTCAGGGGTCCGCATCCGCAGGCCCTCAAAGTTCAGTATGGTACTACACAGGAACGTCACCTGGGAACAGGAAGAATACAGTTCAGTATTGTACTGCACAGGAACGTCACCTGGAAACAGGACTATTAAAGTTGAGGAACGTGAACTGGTAGTGGGAAAAATAAAGTTGAGGAATGTCACCTGGTAGTGGGAATAATAAAGTTGAGGAACGTGAACTGGTAGTGGGAATAATAAAGTTGAGGAATGTCACCTGGTAGTGGGAATACTAAAGTTGAGGAACGTGAACTGGTAGTGGGAATAATAAAGTTGAGGAATGTCACCTGGTAGTGGGAATAATAAAGTTGAGGAATGTCACCTGGTAGTGGGAATAATAAAGTTGAGGAACGTGAACTGGTAGTGGGAATAATAAAGTTTAGATATACTTTTAAATAGCTCTCCAGGGCCAGGCTTGAAGAACACACAGTTACTAGCTTGAACCCTGGTCAAAAGATGTGGACTATACAAATGTTTTCTATAGGCACCATCTGTCGGCTAAATAACACTCATTGTTTTCCATCAGCATCGTCTGTCGGCTAAATAACACTCATTGTTTTCCATCAGCATCGTCTGTCGGCTACATAACACTCATTGTTTTCCATAGGAGCTGTCTGTCGGCTAAATAACACTCATTGTTTTCCATAGGAGCCGTCTGTCGGCTAAATAACACTCATTGTTTTCCATAGGAGCCGTCTGTCGGCTAAGTAACACTCATTGTTTTCCATAGGAGTCGTCTGTCGGCTAAATTACACTCATTGTTTTCCATAGGAGCCGGCTAAATTTAGCCGTCTGTCGGCTAAATAACACTCATTGTTTTCCATAGGAGCTGTCTGTCGGCTAAATAACACTCATTGTTTTCTATAGGAGCCGTCTGTCGGCTAAATAACACTCATTGTTTTCCATAGGAGCCGTCTGTCGGCTAAATTACACTCATTGTTTTCCATAGGAGCCGGCTAAATTTAGCCGTCTGTCGGCTAAATAACACTCATTGTTTTCCATAGGAGCTGTCTGTCGGCTAAATAACACTCATTGTTTTCTATAGGAGCCGTCTGTCGGCTAAATAACACTCATTGTTTTCTATAGGAGCCGTCTGTCGGCTAAATAACACTCATTGTTTTCCATAGGAGCCGTCTGTCGGCTAAATAACACTCATTGTTTTCCATAGGAGCCGTCTGTCGGCTAAATAACACTCATTGTTTTCCATAGGAGCCGTCTGTCGGCTAAATAACACTCATTGTTTTCCATAGGAGCCGTCTGTCGGCTAAATAACACTCATTGTTTTCCATAGGAGCCGTCTGTCGGCTAAATAACACTCATTGTTTTCCATAGGAGCCGTCTGTCGGCTAAATAACACTCATTGTTTTCCATAGGAGCCGTCTGTCGGCTAAATAACACTCATTGTTTTCCATAGGAGCCGTCTGTCGGCTAAATAACACTCATTGTTTTCCATAGGAGCCGTCTGTCGGCTAAATAACACTCATTGTTTTCCATAGGAGCCGTCTGCCGGCTACTTCTTTTTATTCACTTCTTTTTAAATCACTAGTCAGAAATGTCAGTTTAGCCTTCTCCCGCTAGAATGACCGATATGTATTGTCTAGTCAGAAATGTCAGTTTAGCCTTCTTCTCCCGCTAGAATGACCGATATGTATTGTCTAGTCAGAAATGTCAGTTTAGCCTTCTCCTCCCACTAGAATGACCGGTATGTATCGTCTAGTGTTGATAGGACAGTCGGCTGTCAGTCACAGAGCGTCGGCAGGGAAACACTGCTTTTTTGTCAGTCTGTTCTCTGTCCCCGCCGCTCGGTACCGGTGTCATTTTTATAGACTGTGGTTGGCTGCGCTCAAATTTCTTCTCACGGAGGAGGAGGGAGAGCATTGATACGAGTCTTCATCGTCTCTCCTGTGAATGAATTTCACACGTCCCGTTGACATGGTAACGAAGGCTTGAAATCCACTTGTTGTTTTTGCGGCGTTTCATTAGGATCCCCATTAGCGATTGTGAAAGCAGAAAGCTACTCTTCCTGGGTTCCTGGGTTCCATAACATAATACAGAACATTACACAGACAAGAACAGCTTAAGCACAAAACAATTTTAAAAAAAAAAATGATACATAACCCTACATATCAATACATATACAAACAAATTTAGGTCAAAGAGGGGAGAGGCGTTGAACGGTGAGGTTTTGCTTTAAAAACAAAAGCACATTCCTTACAGCTCAGGGAATGATTTGTATCAAATATAAATCTCTTGGATCAGGATCAGTTCATTACTGGTCACCTACTCCTAAAACACACTGCGACTCCTTGTTCAGGGTTTCAGGGACTTCCTTAGATGTGGTGGCTGACATGTTAGACGGTTGAATCATCAGCATACATGGACACACAGGCGTTTGTTTAAAATCGTGGCACATTCATCCATTTACCTCGTGCGTTTCATAAGACTATACAACCAGGGTGTTGGGTAATAGGCTTTGATTGACGACCAAAACAGCAAGCGTTGACTCGTTTATAAAAAAGGTGTCTGACTGACTGAATAATTCAATCCTTTAATATCCCTTTTCCTATTCATAAATCATACAACGTCGTTTATATGTTTATGGTATCGCGTAGGGACACGTAAACCAAAATAGCTGGTTTGTATTGAACTAGGATTGGAAGCCCATGTCCAGACTTGTTAGTGTAGACTTGTGATGGGTTGTTTCAAAAACAAACAGCTCTTTTTGAACGGGATGTTTAATGTGAACCGAATCCGTGAGAGAGCTGTTCATTTACTCCCTAATGTGCATACTGGTAGGCTACTACTGATTGTTAGCGATTCTCTTCAGGTAAATTATGAACACATTTGATGAAGATGTTGAGTCCCTCACTGCAGGAACAATAGGTAGTAGAGCCTTATTCTGGTCCAGAATATGATTAAAAAAACAAACAGATTGAAGGTTATAAAAGGTGATGTCATGATACTTAAGGATATTGGTCTACTGATGTGATTTAAAGTGTTGACAATGGAGTAAATCAACTGCTGCTTTCTGTGAAGCAAAGCCCATGTTTAACACCTGCTTTAATCATCAGTCATACCTGTTGGTCTATTCATGGGCTCCTGACTATGTAGAAAAGTGGGAGTGCACGATATTGCAGGGTGGTCCCTCCCCCCCGAATTATTTTTGTATTTTAAAATGTTTTCCCCCCTGCAATTCTATACTGAACAAATATAAACAAACATGCAACAATTTCAGAATGTTTTGGTGCGTTACAGTTCATAAGGAAATCAGTCAATTGAAATAAATAAATGAGGTCCTAATCTATGGATGTCACATGACTGGGAATACAGGTATACATGGTTTGGTCACAGATACCTTAAAAAAAAAGATAAAAAAGTAGGGTTGTAGATCAGAAAACCAGTCAGTATCTGGTGTGACCATTTGCCTCATGCAGCGCAACACATCTCCTTCACATAGAGTTGATCAGGCTGTTGATTGTGGCCTGTGGAACGTTGTCCCACTCCTCTTCAATGGCTGTGTGTTGCTGGATATTGGAACACACTGTCAAACACGTCAATCCAGAGCATCCCAAACATGCTCAATGGGTGACATGTCAATCCAGAGCATCCCAAACATGCTCAATGGGTGACATGTCTATCCAGAGCATCCCAAACATGCTCAATGGGTGACATGTCTATCCAGAGCATCCCAAACATGCTCAATGGGTGACATGTCTATCCAGAGCATCCCAAACATGCTCAATGGGTGACATGTCTATCCAGAGCATCCCAAACATGCTCATTGGTTGACATGTCTATCCAGAGCATCCCAAACGTGCTCAATGGGTGACATGTCTATCCAGAGCATCCCAAACGTGCTCAATGGGTGACATGTCTATCCAGAGCATCCCAAACGTGCTCAATGGGTGACATGTCTATCCAGAGCATCCCAAACGTGCTCAATGGGTGACATGTCTATCCAGAGCATCCCAAACATGCCCAATGGGTGACATGTCTATCCAGAGCATCCCAAACATGCCCAATGGGTGACATGTCTATCCAGAGCATCCCAAACATGCTCAATGGGTGACATGTCTATCCAGAGCATCCCAAACATGCTCAATGGGTGACATGTCTATCCAGAGCATCCCAAACGTGCCCAATGGGTGACATGTCTATCCAGAGCATCCCAAACGTGCCCAATGGGTGACATGTCTATCCAGAGCATCCCAAACATGCCCAATGGGTGACATGTCTATCCAGAGCATCCCAAACATGCCCAATGGGTGACATGTCTATCCAGAGCATCCCAAACATGCCCAATGGGTGACATGTCTATCCAGAGCATCCCAAACATGCTCAATGGGTGACATGTCTATCCAGAGCATCCCAAACATGCTCAATGGGTGACATGTCTATCCAGAGCATCCCAAACATGCTCAATGGGTGACATGTCTATCCAGAGCATCCCAAACATGCTCAATGGGTGACATGTCTATCCAGAGCATCCCAAACGTGCCCAATGGGTGACATGTCTATCCAGAGCATCCCAAACGTGCCCAATGGGTGACATGTCTATCCAGAGCATCCCAAACATGCTCAATGGGTGACATGTCTATCCAGAGCATCCCAAACATGCTCAATGGGTGACATGTCTATCCAGAGCATCCCAAACATGCCCAATGGGTGACATGTCTATCCAGAGCATCCCAAACATGCTCAATGGGTGACATGTCTATCCAGAGCATCCCAAACATGCTCAATGGGTGACATGTCTATCCAGAGCATCCCAAACATGCTCAATGGGTGACATGTCTATCCAGAGCATCCCAAACATGCTCAATGGGTGACATGTCTATCCAGAGCATCCCAAACATGCTCAATGGGTGACATGTCTATCCAGAGCATCCCAAACATGCTCAATGGGTGACGTGTCTATCCAGAGCATCCCAAACATGCTCAATGGGTGACATGTCTATCCAGAGCATCCCAAACATGCTCATTGGGTGACATGTCTATCCAGAGCATCCCAAACCTGCTCAATGGGTGACATGTCTATCCAGAGCATCCCAAACATGCTCAATGGGTGACATGTCTATCCAGAGCATCCCAAACGTGCTCAATGGGTGACATGTCTATCCAGAGCATCCCAAACGTGCTCAATGGGTGACATGTCTATCCAGAGCATCCCAAACGTGCTCAATGGGTGACATGTCTATCCAGAGCATCCCAAACGTGCTCAATGGGTGACATGCCTATCCAGAGCATCCCAAACATGCTCAATGGGTGACATGCCTATCCAGAGCATCCCAAACGTGCTCAATGGGTGACATGTCTATCCAGAGCATCCCAAACGTGCCCAATGGGTGACATGTCTATCCAGAGCATCCCAAACGTGCCCAATGGGTGACACGTCTATCCAGAGCATCCCAAACGTGCTCAATGGGTGACACGTCAATCCAGAGCATCCCAAACGTGCTCAATGGGTGACACGTCAATCCAGAGCATCCCAAACGTGCTCAATGGGTGACACGTCTATCCAGAGCATCCCAAACATGCCCAATGGGTGACATGTCTATCCAGAGCATCCCAAACATGCTCAATGGGTGACACGTCTATCCAGAGCATCCCAAACATGCCCAATGGGTGACACGTCTATCCAGAGCATCCCAAACATGCCCAATGGGTGACACGTCTATCCAGAGCATCCCAAACATGCCCAATGGGTGACACGTCTATCCAGAGCATCCCAAACATGCTCAATGGGTGACACGTCTATCCAGAGCATCCCAAACATGCTCAATGGGTGACACGTGTATCCAGAGCATCCCAAACATGCTCAATGGGTGACACGTGTATCCAGAGCATCCCAAACATGCTCAATGGGTGACACGTCTATCCAGAGCATCCCAAACATGCTCAATGGGTGACACGTGTATCCAGAGCATCCCAAACATGCTCAATGGGTGACATGTCTATCCAGAGCATCCCAAACATGCTCAATGGGTGACATGTCTATCCAGAGCATCCCAAACATGCTCAATGGGTGACATGTCTATCCAGAGCATCCCAAACATGCCCAATGGGTGACATGTCTATCCAGAGCATCCCAAACATGCCCAATGGGTGACATGTCTATCCAGAGCATCCCAAACATGCCCAATGGGTGACATGTCTATCCAGAGCATCCCAAACATGCTCAATGGGTGACACGTCTATCCAGAGCATCCCAAACATGCTCAATGGGTGACATGTCTATCCAGAGCATCCCAAACATGCTCAATGGGTGACATGTCTATCCAGAGCATCCCAAACATGCTCAATGGGTGACATGTCTATCCAGAGCATCCCAAACATGCTCAATGGGTGACATGTCTATCCAGAGCATCCCAAACATGCTCAATGGGTGACATGTCTATCCAGAGCATCCCAAACATGCTCAATGGGTGACATGTCTGGTGAGTATGCAGGCCATGGAAGAACATTTTCAGCAGGAATTGTGTTCAGATCCTTTGCAACATGGATCTGCATTATCGTAATGAAACATGATGTGATGGAGGCGGATGAATGGCACGACAATGGGCCTCAGGATCTCATCACGGTATCTCCGTGCATTCAAATAGTATGCCAATTGTGAGGTGGAGATGTAAACCCAGGAAAGGTGGAGACGTAAACCCAGAAAAGGTGGAGACGTAAACCCAGGAAAGGTGGAGACGTAAACCCAGAAAAGGTGGAGACGTAAACCCAGAAAAGGTGGAGACGTAAACCCAGAAAAGGTGGAGACGTAAACCCAGGAAAGGTGGAGACGTAAACCCAGGAAAGGTGGAGACGTAAACCCAGAAAAGGTGGAGACGTAAACCCAGGAAAGGTGGAGACGTAAACCCAGAAAAGGTGGAGACGTAAACCCAGGAAAGGTGGAGACGTAAACCCAGGAAAGGTGGAGACGTAAACCCAGGAAAGGTGGAGACGTAAACCCAGAAAAGGTGGAGACGTAAACCCAGAAAAGGTGGAGACGTAAACCCAGGAAAGGTGGAGACGTAAACCCAGAAAAGGTGGAGACGTAAACCCAGGAAAGGTGGAGACGTAAACCCAGAAAAGGTGGAGACGTAAACCCAGAAAAGGTGGAGACGTAAACCCAGAAAAGGTGGAGACGTAAACCCAGAAAAGGTGGAGACGTAAACCCAGAAAAGGTGGAGACGTAAACCCAGAAAAGGTAGAGACGTAAACCCAGAAAAGGTGGAGACGTAAACCCAGAAAAGGTGGGCAGCGTGGGTGGTGTACCTGGCTGGTACGCTGGCTCTCCCGGGCCACGAGGGCGCGGCGCTCTGCGATGGTCAGATCAAAGTCCTGGAGCACCGGGGCCAGGGCAGGGTTGGCCCCTCCGGCCCACTTCAGACGCTGCTCTATACTGCCCTCTAGTGATGCCAGCTTCTCCTGCAGGGGGGAGAGGACAGATCCAATAAAAAAACACAGACACACAGTCATTAAAGGACTCAGACCAGAGAGAGAAAAGAGAGCATTTTATTTACAGGAGTAGCTAAGAGTAACGGTCTAGTTAGCTATCAAGGGTGACAGATTGGTCAGCAGGTAGCCTAGTGGTTAGAGCGTTGGGCCAGTAACTGAAAAGGTTGCTAGATCGAATCCCCGAGCTGACAAGGTAAAAATCTGTCGTTCTGCCCCTGAACAAGGCAGTTAAACAAACTGTTCCTCAGCTGTCATTGTAAAAAAAATTATTTGTTCTCAACTGACTTGCCAAGTTAAATAAAAAAGATAAATAATAATTGGTGATGACCGACCTGTACAGCAGCGATGGCCGCCTCATCCTGGCTGAGTTTGTAAAGCTTCTTCTTCATACTACTGAGGATGATGGAGCGAGGAGGAGGACTCACACTCATCGGCTGGGTCCTAGGTCCGAGCACGTCCTCATGCTGCCACTGGAACACAGACAGAGGACGGGGTTAATAGGGATAATCCATCCCAAAACACTACTTCCTATGATAAACAATATTTATTGTTGTGAACGAATATTTCATTTTTGTCATCGTAGCAACATGTGAAAATCGATTGCAGCTCAAGTTGACTACAAAACCCACAATACAATGCTCTCTCTGGGGTTGGCCAGCTAGCAAACGTAGCTACACAGAATAATCCCAAAGTCAATATCAGCATGCTAGCTAGCTAGCTGTAAAAACAAAAACGTGCAACTCTGCTACCCAGAGAGTGTGCAGGGAACGGCAACAAGGGCCCTTGCCTCAGACACAAAGGGGCGCATTACGAGATGGTAATTGGTTGAATAATTTGGTACACTGTAGATTGAGCACATACTGTATATATGTTGTCATGACGATATAAACCTGATTATATACTTGTTCTAGAACAAGTATGACGGTACTGTCTATTGGCTGATACAGCAATCTGGAGTGAAGGTAATGGTTTAAAAAACGTTATGAAATGTGATAACACATTATCTCCTGTGACAGAACCATGTACTCTCCATGACCAACAGTATGTGGACACCTGATCGTCAAACATCTCATTCCAAAATCACAGGCATTAATACAGAGTAGGTCCCCCCTTTGCTGCTATAACAGCCTCCACTCTTCTGGGAAGGCTTTCCACTAGATGTTGGAACATTGCTGCTATAACAGCCTCCACTCTTCTGGGAAGGCTTTCCACTAGATGTTGGAACATTGCTGCTATAACAGCCTCCACTCTTCTGGGAAGGCCTTCCACTAGATGTTGGAACATTGCTGCTATAACAGCCTCCACTCTTCTGGGAAGGTTTTCCACTAGATGTTGGAACATTGCTGCTATAACAGCCTCCACTCTTCTGGGAAGGCTTTCCACTAGATGTTGGAACATTGCTGCTATAACAGCCTCCACTCTTCTGGGAAGGCTTTCCACTAGATGTTGGAACATTGCTGCGGGGACTTGCTTCCATTTAGCCACAAGAGCATTGGTGAGGTCGGGCACTGATGTTAGGCGATTGGGCTTGGCTCGCAGTCAGCGTTCCAATTCATCCCAGAGGTGTTTGATGGGGTTGAGGTCAGGGCTCTGTGCAGGCCAGTCAAGATCTTCCAGACTGAGCTCGACAAACCTTTTCTGTATGGACCTGGCTTTGTGCACGGGGGCATTGTCATGCTGAAACAGGAAAGGGCCTTCACCAAACTGTTGCTACAAAGTTGGAAGCACAGAATCGTCTAGAATGTCATTGTATGCTGTAGTGTTAAGATTTCCCTACACTGGAACTAAGGGGCCTGAACCATGAAAAACAGCCCAAGACCATTCTTCCTCCTCCACCAAACTTTACAGTTGTCACTATGCATTGGGGCAGGTAGCGTTCTCCTGGCATCCGCCAAACCCAGATTCATCCGTCGGACCGCCAGATGGTGAATCATCGCTCCAGAGTCCAGAGGCGGCGAGCTTTACACCACTCCAGGCCGACGCTTAACACTGCACATGGTGATCTTAGTCTTGTGTGTGGCTGCTCGGCCATGGAAACCCATTTCATGAAGCTCTCGACGAACAGTTATTGTGCTGATGTTGCTTCCAGAAGGCAGTTGGGAACTCAGCAATGAGTGTTGCAACCGAGGACTGACGATTCTTAAGAGCTACGCGCTTCAGCACTCTGCGGTCCTGTTCTGTGAGCCTGTGTGGCCTACCACTTCGCGGCTGAGCCGTTGTTGCTCCTAGACGTTTCCACTTCACAATAACAGCACTCACAGTTGACCCGGGCAGCTCTATCAGGGCAGAAATTTGACCAACTAACTTGTTGGAAAGGTGGCATCCTATGACGGTGCCACATTGAAAGTCACTGAACTCTCCAGTAAGCACATTCTACTGCCAATGTTTGTCTATGGAGATTGCATGGCTGTGTGCTTGATTATACACCTGTCGGCAACAGGGTGTGGCTTAAATAGCCGAATCCACACATTTTAATGGGTGTCCCACATACTCGTGTGTGTGTATATATATATATATATATATAGTGTAGCTATGACGCGTTCCTACACGATTTTTTGATTTCTCAAACAGACCACTTAGTGGTTAAATCATGTTATTTAACCCACTGATACAACACAGGCTTTTACCAAATTGACAGGGGTTTCATGATTTATATTCCTGGGGGTGGATTATCCCTTTAACTAACAAACACACACACGCTGGGTCCTAGAACCTATCAAGTCTTCATGCTGCCACTGGGCTACACAGAGACAGGACAGGGTTAACCCACCCCCCCCCCCCCTCCTCCTCTCACCTGGAACATGGTGATGTGTAGCTGGGTGCGTTGCAGGGAGACCTTGGCAGCGTCCAGGCTGGTCTCCAGGCGTCTGAGCAGGTCCAGTTTCTTCCAGGCCGTGTCGTAGGAGGACGCCAGCACCGTGCCTCTGTTCAGTAGCAGCTGAGACATACGGCCTGCGCCCAGACCCTGCACCACTGTTTGCTTACACAACTCATCCAGCGACACCTGGACAATTAACAACCACACATTAAATCAGGACAGAACATGTATGAGGACACTATAACATGTTGATCGATCAGGTCCCTAACATTCCACTTCCTCCTTCCTATAACATTCCACTTCCTACCTTTTCCTTCCTATAACATTCCACGGCCTCCTTCCTATAACATTCCACTTCCTCCTTCCTGTAACATTCCACTTCCTCCTTCCTGTAACATTCCACTTCCTCCTTCCTGTAACATTCCACTTCCTCCTTCCTATAACATTCCACTTCCTCCTTCCTATAACATTCCACTTCCTCCTTCCTATAACATTCCACTTCCTCCTTCCTGTAACATTCCACGGCCTCCTTCCTGTAACATTCCACGGCCTCCTTCCTATAACATTCCACGGCCTCCTTCCTATAACATTCCACGGCCTCCTTCCTATAACATTCCACGGCCTCCTTCCTATAACATTCCACGGCCTCCTTCCTATAACATTCCACGGCCTCCTTCCTATAACATTCCACGGCCTCCTTCCTATAACATTCCACGGCCTCCTTCCTATAACATTCCACGGCCTCCTTCCTATAACATTCCACGGCCTCCTTCCTATAACATTCCACGGCCTCCTTCCTATAACATTCCACGGCCTCCTTCCTATAACATTCCACGGCCTCCTTCCTATAACATTCCACAGCCTCCTTCCTATAACATTCCACGGCCTCCTTCCTATAACATTCCACGGCCTCCTTCCTATAACATTCCACGGCCTCCTTCCTATAACATTCCACGGCCTCCTTCCTACCTTGCCGTCGGCTCCAAAGTCCTTGGCCTCCACCTGCGCGGTAAGATCCAGACCCAGGGCAGACAGAGTGCTGCAGAGAGACAGACCCAGGGTCTGGGTGGGAAGACCAATCAGCATCTGACGGACAAACTCTGCTGTGAACGCCTTGATGGGCCGGGTCATCTGCTCCTCGCTCACTACCACCGCCGCCGCCGCCCCCCGGAACAGGGGCTTCCCTGGTAGACCTACACCCCCCAGACCCACTACTGGGCCGTTGGAGGGAGGAGGGTCCTCAGACACTGGGGGGCACGTACCTGGGAGGGAGGGAGGGGGGGAGAGAGAGAGGGGGTCAAACGCACTATATATATATATATAATGTTTCAGATACTGTTTCATAAGGCTGGGAATTGCCAGGGACCTCACAATACAATATTATCATACTTAGGTGGCGATACGATAAGTATTTAGATTCCTACGATTCTATATGGATTACTATTCGATAGTGATTTTGTGAGTCGATGTTCCAAACATACTGCTCACTATACGTCTGCTGCAGAGAGACGAGAGAGAGCCATGAGAAAACAAGTTTAGGTCAGCCAGGGAGACAGAAGCCAGGGAGACAGAAGCCAGGGAGACAGAAGCCAGGGAGACAGAAGCCAGGGAGACAGAAGCCAGGGAGACAGAAGCCAGGGAGACAGAAGCCAGGGAGACAGAAGCCAGGGAGACAGAAGCCAGGGAGACAGAAGCCAGGGAGACAGAAGCCAGGGAGACAGAAGCCAGGGAGACAGAAGTGCTAAAAACCAACTCCATTTAGACAGTTAGAGAACAAGCTGAGAGAACATCATGGAGTTCTGGAGCAGAAACAGACAACTAGCAATCGTCAAAACGGTACGATATATTGTCAATAATAATATCCTGATAAGTATCTGTATGTATTTAAACCGTTTCTCTAGTTGAAAAAGGTTTTTTATAAAAACAGAGTGGATGAAACCTTGTTTCCTAAGACCCTCCCCCTTTCTTCATCTGACACAAAGAATCTCTCAGATACCGACTGTACAGTGTTGACCTCTACTGCCATTCTGGATCTGAGTGACAGGACAACGCTCATAACAGACACATGACGTTAGTGTTGACCTCTACTGCCGTTCTGGATCTGAGTGACAGGACAACGCTCATAACAGACACATGACGTTAGTGTTGACCTCTACTGCCGTTCTGGATCTGAGTGACAGGACAACGCTCATAACAGACACATGACGTTAGTGTTGACCTCTACTGCCGTTCTGGATCTGAGTGACAGGACAACGCTCATAACAGACACATGACGTTAGTGTTGACCTCTACTGCCGTTCTGGATCTGAGTGACAGGACAACGCTCATAACAGACACATGACGTTAGTGTTGACCTCTACTGCCGTTCTGGATCTGAGTGACAGGACAACGCTCATAACAGACACATGACGTTAGTGTTGACCTCTACTGCCGTTCTGGATCTGAGTGACAGGACAACGCTCATAACAGACACATGACGTTAGTGTTGACCTCTACTGCCGTTCTGGATGGGAGTGACAGGACAACGCTCATAACAGACACATGACGTTAGTTTTGACCTCTACTGCCGTTCTGGATCTGAGTGACAGGACAACGCTCATAACAGACACATGACGTTAGTGTTGACCTCTACTGCCGTTCTGGATCTGAGTGACAGGACAACGCTCATAACAGACACATGACGTTAGTGTTGACCTCTACTGCCGTTCTGGATCTGAGTGACAGGACAACGCTCATAACAGACACATGACGTTAGTGTTGACCTCTACTGCCGTTCTGGATCTGAGTGACAGGACAACGCTCATAACAGACACATGACGTTAGTGTTGACCTCTACTGCCGTTCTGGATCTGAGTGACAGGACAACGCTCATAACAGACACATGACGTTAGTGTTGACCTCTACTGCCGTTCTGGATCTGAGTGACAGGACAACGCTCATAACAGACACATGACGTTAGTGTTGACCTCTACTGCCGTTCTGGATCTGAGTGACAGGACAACGCTCATAACAGACACATGACGTTAGTGTTGACCTCTACTGCCGTTCTGGATCTGAGTGACAGGACAACGCTCATAACAGACACATGACGTTAGTGTTGACCTCTACTGCCGTTCTGGATCTGAGTGACAGGACAACGCTCATAACAGACACATGACGTTAGTGTTGACCTCTACTGCCGTTCTGGATCTGAGTGACAGGACAACGCTCATAACAGACACATGACGTTAGTGTTGACCTCTACTGCCGTTCTGGATCTGAGTGACAGGACAACGCTCATAACAGACACATGACGTTAGTGTTGACCTCTACTGCCGTTCTGGATCTGAGTGACAGGACAACGCTCATAACAGACACATGACATTTGAAACGTCTTGATTCTTTTCTAACTAGTGTAATAATGACTGTTTTAACTTTTTATTTCACTTAGTGTTTGTTTGTTATCTACCTCACTTACTTTGGTAATGTAAACATATGTTTCCCCGGCCTATGACCCCTTAAATTGAAAATGAATTTTGACACAGAGAGAGACTATAAAGCCATCCGTGTTCTCACCAGAGAGTGTCTGAGCGAAGGATCCACACAGAGAGACTATAAAGCCATCAGTATTCTCACCAGAGAGTGTCTGAGCGAAGGATCCACACAGAGAGACTATATAAAGCCATCAGTATTCTCACCAGAGAGTGTCTGAGCGAAGGATCCACACAGAGAGACTATATAAAGCCATCAGTATTCTCACCAGAGAGTGTCTGAGCGAAGGATCCACACAGAGAGAATATATAAAGCCATCCGTGTTCTCACCAGAGTGTCTGAGCGAAGGATCCACACAGACTATAAAGCCATCCGTGTTCTCACCAGAGAGTGTCTGAGCGAAGGATCCACACAGAGAGACTATAAAGCCATCCGTGTTCTCACCAGAGTGTCTGAGCGAAGGATCCACACAGACTATAAAGCCATCCGTGTTCTCACCAGAGAGTGTCTGAGCGAAGGATCCACACAGAGAGACTATAAAGCCATCCGTGTTCTCACCAGAGTGTCTGAGCGAAGGATCCACACAGACTATAAAGCCATCCGTGTTCTCACCAGAGAGTGTCTGAGTGAAGGATCCACACAGAGAGACTATAAAGCCATCAGTATTCTCACCAGAGAGTGTCTGAGCGAAGGATCCACACAGAGAGACTATAAAGCCATCAGTATTCTCACCAGAGAGTGTCTGAGCGAAGGATCCTCACAGACTATAAAGCCATCCGTGTTCTCACCAGAGAGTGTCTGAGCGAAGGATCCACACAGAGAGACTATAAAGCCATCAGTATTCTCACCAGAGAGTGTCTGAGCGAAGGATCCACACAGAGAGACTATATAAAGCCATCAGTATTCTCACCAGAGAGTGTCTGAGCGAAGGATCCACACAGAGAGACTATATAATGCCATCAGTATTCTCACCAGAGAGTGTCTGAGCGAAGGATCCACACAGAGAGACTATAAAGCCATCAGTGTTCTCACCAGAGAGTGTCTGAGCGAAGGATCCACACAGAGAGACTATATAAAGCCATCAGTATTCTCACCAGAGTGTCTGAGCGAAGGATCCACACAGAGAGACTATAAAGCCATCAGTATTCTCACCAGAGAGTGTCTGAGCGAAGCATCCACACAGAGAGACTATATAAAGCCATCAGTATTCTCACCAGAGAGTGTCTGAGTGAAGGATTCACACAGAGAGACTATAAAGCCATCAGTATTCTCACCAGAGAGTGTCTGAGCGAAGGATCCACACAGAGAGACTATATAAAGCCATCAGTATTCTCACCAGAGAGTGTCTGAGTGAAGGATCCACACAGAGAGACTATAAAGCCATCAGTATTCTCACCAGAGAGTGTCTGAGCGAAGGATCCACACAGAGAGACTATATAAAGCCATCAGTATTCTCACCAGAGAGTGTCTGAGCGAAGGATCCACACAGAGAGACTATATAAAGCCATCAGTATTCTCAGAGAGTGTCTGAGTGAAGGATCCACACAGAGAGACTATAAAGCCATCAGTATTCTCACCAGAGAGTGTCTGAGCGAAGGATCCACACAGAGAGACTATATAAAGCCATCAGTATTCTCACCAGAGAGTGTCTGAGTGAAGGATCCACACAGAGAGACTATAAAGCCATCAGTATTCTCACCAGAGAGTGTCTGAGCGAAGGATCCACACAGAGAGACTATATAAAGCCATCAGTATTCTCACCAGAGAGTGTCTGAGCGAAGGATCCACACAGAGAGACTATATAAAGCCATCAGTATTCTCACCAGAGAGTGTCTGAGCGAAGGATCCACAGAGCCTGAAAAACTCCCTGATGGTTTGGAGTCTCTTGAGGAAGAAGATCTCCTCCAGAACATGTCTGTGAGGACCGCTGTGGAAGAAATGGACCTGGGCCGCCCGCGCCTCACGCATCACATCCACCTTCCTCCACGCCGGCGGTACCTCCATGGAAATCATCTAGAGAGGAGAGGAAATAACGTCATTGAGAGACGGGAGAGTGAGAAGAAAGGAATAGCCTGAGATAAAAGTGACAAACAAATGGAATGTGGAGTGAAGAGGAATAACAAGACAAAGATGAGTTTAAGATGAAAGAGTGATTGAGCCATAAAGAAAGAGGGTGAGAGGGGGGAAAGAGACTGAGAAAGAGGGTGAGAGGGGGGAAAGAGACTGAGAAAGAGGGTGAGAGGGGGGGGAAAGAGCTTGAGAAAGAGAGAGGCTGAGAGGGGGGGGGGAAAGAGCTTGAGAAAGAGAGAGGCTGAGAGGGGGGGGGGAAAGAGCTTGAGAAAGAGAGAGGCTGAGAGGGTAAAGAGCTTGAGAAAGAGAGAGGCTGAGAGGGTAAAGAGCTTGAGAAAGAGAGAGGCTGAGAGGGTAAAGAGCTTGAGAAAGAGAGAGGCTGAGAGGGTAAAGAGCTTGAGAAAGAGAGAGGCTGAGAGGGTAAAGAGCTTGAGAAAGTGAGAGGCTGAGAGGGTAAAGAGCTTGAGAAAGGGAGAGGCTGAGAGAGAGAGAGAGAGAGAGAGAGAGGCTGAGAGAGGGGAAAGAGATTGAGAAAGAGAGAGGCTGAGAGAGGGGAAAGAGCTTGAGAAAGAGAGAGGCTGAGAGGGGGGAAAGAGCTTGAGAAAGAGAGAGGCTGAGAGGGTAAAGAGATTGAGAAAGAGGGTGAGGGGGGGGAAAGAGCTTGAGAAAGAGAGAGGCTGAGAGAGGGGAAAGAGCTTGAGAAAGAGAGAGGCTGAGAGGGGAAAGAGCTTGAGAAAGAGAGAGGCTGAGAGGGGAAAGAGCTTGAGAAAAGAGAGAGGCTGAGAGGGGAAAGAGCTTGAGAAAGGGAGAGGCTGAGAGGGTAAAGAGATTGAGAAAGAGAGAGGCTGAGAGGGGAAAGAGATTGAGAAAGAGGGTGAGAGGGGGGGGAAAGAGTTTGAGAAAGAGAGAGGCTGAGAGGGAAAAGAGCTTGAGAAAGAGAGAGGCTGAGAGGGAAAAGAGCTTGAGAAAGAGAGAGGCTGAGAGGGTAAAGAGCTTGAGAAAGAGAGAGGCTGAGAGGGGGGAAAGAGCTTGAGAAAGAGAGGCTGAGAAGGGAAAGAGCTTGAGAAAGAGAGGCTGAGAAGGGAAAGAGCTTGAGAAAGAGAGAGGCTGAGAGGGTAAAGAGCTTGAGAAAGAGAGAGGCTGAGAGGGTAAAGAGATTGAGAAAGAGAGAGGCTGAGAGGGGAAAGAGATTGAGAAAGAGAGAGGGTGAGAGGGGGGAAAGAGCTTGAGAAAGAGAGGCTGAGAAGGGAAAGAGCTTGAGAAAGAGAGGCTGAGAGGGTAAAGAGCTTGAGAAAGGGAGAGGCTGAGAGAGAGAGAGAGAGAGAGAGAGAGAGAGAGAGAGAGAGAGGCTGAGAGAGGGGAAAGAGATTGAGAAAGAGATGGAGAAAGAGAGGCTGAGAGGGGGGAAAGAGCTTGAGAAAGAGAGAGGCTGAGTGGGTAAAGAGATTGAGAAAGAGGGTGAGGGGGGGGAAAGAGCTTGAGAAAGAGAGAGGCTGAGAGAGGGGAAAGAGCTTGAGAAAGTGAGAGGCTGAGAGAGAGAGGCTGAGAGAGGGGAAAGAGATTGAGAAAGAGAGGCTGAGAGAGGGGAAAGAGATTGAGAAAGAGATTGAGAAAGAGAGAGGGTGAGAGGGTAAAGAGATTGAGAAAGAGAGAGAGAGAGGGAGAGAGAGGACATTGAGGAAGTAGATGTGTAACCTTCTCTGTGAGCTGCCCGAAGGCGGTCTCTAGCTGAGCAAACATGCCATCGAAGGCCACCAGCAGCATCTGACCGGCGGACATCTTAGGAGAGTCCTGTCCCACGGCATCCATACTGGCCCCTGGAGGCTGCATCAGCTGGCAGTACTGGGCCCGCAACATCCTGCAATGTAACATAACCAATTAACACGAACCCTACTGCCTGTCTGTTCCCAGTACTGGGCCCGCAACATCCTGCAATGTAACATAACCAATTAACACGAACCCTACTGCCTGTCTGTTCCCAGTACTGGGCCCTCAACATCCTGTAATGTAACATAACCAATTAACACGAACCCTACTGCCTGTCTGTTCCCAGTACTGGGCCCGCAAGATCCTGCAATGTAACTTAACCAATTAACACGAACCCTACTGCCTGTCTGTTCCCAGTACTGGGCCCTCAACATCCTGTAATGTAACATAACCAATTAACACAAACCCTACTGCCTGTCTGTTCCCCTGTTCCAACCTGGTGATGTGGAGACAGTGTCTGTTCTAACCTGGTGATGTGGAGACAGTGTCTGTTCTAACCTGGTGATGTGGAGACAGTGTCTGTTCTAACCTGGTGATGTGGAGACAGTGTCTGTTCTAACCTGGTGATGTGGAGACACTGTGTGTCCGCCTCGTGCTCCAGGCCCATGGCGGCGCTGCGGAGGTGTGTGTGCAGGGCGTCGGCCAGCCCCTGCAGGGAGACCCCGTCTGCACACTGCTCCACTAAAAGGTCCAGCTCCGACAGCATGGTCTCCAGGGTGGCCTCGCCCTTCAACATGCAGCGTAGAGCCTCCGGGAAGATGATCTGACGGAAGTTAGTGTTCAGCTCCTGTGAGGGAGGGGGGGAGGGAGGGAGGAAAAAAGGAAGGAAGGAAGTAAGGAAGGAAGGAAAAAAGGAAGGAAAAAAGGAAGGAAAAAAGGAAGGAAGGAAGGAAGGAAAGGAGGAAAGAAGGAAGGAAGGAAAGGAGGAAAGAAAAAAAGGAAGGAAAGAAGGAAGGAAGGAAAAAAGGAAGGAAGGAAGGAAAGAAGGAAGGAAGGAAAGAAGGAAGGAAAGAAGGAAGGAAGGAAGGAAGGAAGGAAAAAAGGATAGAAGGAAGGAAGGAAGGAAAGGAGGGATCAGCCAGAAAGACAAGCGGACCAGTAAAGGTGGACAACGTCATTCTGATAACATTGGTGAGGGGTTGTTACACTTCCCAAGTTAGAGACCCACTTTCACCCCCCTGGGGGTCCTGTAGGTCTAGATAGTATATTAGGTGTCAACATATCTAGATAGTATATTAGGTGTCAACATGTCCTGTATGTCTAGATAGTATATTAGGTGTCAACATGTCCTGTATGTCTAGATAGTATATTAGGTGTCAACATGTCCTGTACGTCTAGATAGTATATTAGGTGTCAACATGTCCTGTATGTCTAGATAGTATATTAGGTGTCAACATGTCCTGTATGTCTAGATAGTATATTAGGTGTCAACATGTCCTGTAGGTCTAGATAGTATATTAGGTGTCAACATGTCCTGTACGTCTAGATAGTATATTAGGTGTCAACATGTCCTGTATGTCTAGATAGTATATTAGGTGTCAACATGTCCTGTATGTCTAGATAGTATATTAGGTGTCAACATGTCCTGTATGTCTAGATAGTATATTAGGTGTCAACATGTCCTGTATGTCTAGATAGTATATTAGGTGTCAACATGTCCTGTACGTCTAGATAGTATATTAGGTGTCAACATGTCCTGTACGTCTAGATAGTATATTAGGTGTCAACATGTCCTGTACGTCTAGACAGTATATTAGGTGTCAACATGTCCTGTACGTCTAGATAGTATATTAGGTGTCAACATGTCCTGTATGTCTAGATAGTATATTAGGTGTCAACATGTCCTGTATGTCTAGATAGTATATTAGGTGTCAACATGTCCTCTATGTCTCTTGTAAACATTGAGCTAGGAGGCATGCCAGGTCATCTGGAGAGAGAAGGAAATGCATTGCTTCACCATCAGGGGGGGGGTATGTGTGCGTGTGTCCCCCAAACCCGGTAACGGGCCAAAAACAACCACTTCTAGTTAACAGCTTAAATTACGTTTTTAAACCCAAAATAAAATGGAAGGAATTTGTGTTTTTTTTGTTGACACACACTTCTATCCTCACCACACACACTTCTATCCCCACCACACACACACACACACACACACACTTCTATCCTCACCACACACACACACTTCTATCCTCACCACACACACACACTTCTATCCTCACCACACACACACACTTCTATCCTCACCACACACACACACTTCTATCCTCACCACACACACACACTTCTATCCTCACCACACTTCTATCCTCACCACACACACACACACTTCTATCCTCACCACACACACACACTTCTATCCTCACCACACACACACACACACACACTTCTATCCTCACCACACACACACACTTCTATCCTCACCACACACACACACACACACACTTCTATCCTCACCACACACACACACTTCTATCCTCACCACACACACACACTTCTATCCTCACCACACACACACACACACACACTTCTATCCTCACCACACACACACACTTCTATTCCTCACCACACACACACACTTCTATCCTCACCACACACACACTTCTATCTCACCACACACACACACTTCTATCCTCACCACACACACACACTTCTATCCTCACCACACACACACACTTCTATCCTCACCACACACACACACTTCTATCCTCACCACACACACACACTTCTATCCTCACCACACACACACACTTCTATCCTCCACCACACACACACACTTCTATCCTCACCACACACACACACACTTCTATCCTCACCACACACACACACTTCTATCCTCACCACACACACCACACTTCTATCCTCACCACACACACACACTTCTATCCTCACCACACACACACACTTCTATCCTCACCACACACACACACTTCTATCCTCACCACACACACACACTTCTATCCTCACCACACACAGCACACTTCTATCCTCACCACACACACACACTCTATCTCACCACACACACACACTTCTATCCTCACCACACACACTTCTATCCTCACCACACACACACACTTCTATCCTCACCACACACACACACACTTCTATCCTCACCACACACACACACACACACATTCTAATCCTCACCACACACCACCACACTTCTATCCTCACCACACACACACACTTCTATCCTCACCACACACACACACTTCTATCCTCACCACACACACACACTTCTATCCTCACCACACACACACACTTCTATCCTCCACCACACACACACACTTCTATCCTCCACCACACCACACTTCTATCCTCCACCACACACACACACTTCTATCCTCCACCACACACACACACTTCTATCCTCACCACACACACACACTTCTATCCTCACCACACACACACACACACACAACACTTCTATCCTCACCACACACACACACTTCTATCCTCACCACACACACACACTTCTATCCTCACCACACACACACACTTCTATCCTCACCACACACACACACTTCTATCCTCACCACACACACACACACTTCTATCCTCACCACACACACACACACTTCTATCCTCACCACACACACACACACTTCTATCCTCACCACACACACACTTCTATCCTCACCACACACACACACACTTCTATCCTCACCACACACACACACACACACACACACTTCTATCCTCACCACACACACACTTCTATCCTCCACCACACACACACACTTCTATCCTCCACCACACACACACACTTCTATCCTCCACCACACACACACACTTCTATCCTCACCACACACACACACTTCTATCCTCACCACACACACACACTTCTATCCTCACCACACACACACACTTCTATCCTCACCACACACACACACACTTCTATCCTCACCACACACACACACACTTCTATCCTCACCACACACACACACACTTCTATCCTCACCACACACACACACACACTTCTATCCTCCACCACACACACACACTTCTATCCTCACCACACACACACACTTCTATCCTCACCACACACACACACTTCTATCCTCACCACACACACACACTTCTATCCTCACCACACACACACACTTCTATCCTCACCACACTTCTATCCTCACCACACACACACACTTCTATCCTCACCACACACACACACTTCTATCCTCACCACACACACACACACACACACACTTCTATCCTCACCACACACACACACTTCTATCCTCACCACACACACACACTTCTATCCTCACCACACACACACACTTCTATCCTCACCACACACACACACTTCTATCCTCACCACACACACACACTTCTATCCTCACCACACACACACACTTCTATCCTCACCACACACACACACTTCTATCCTCACCACACACACACACACTTCTATCCTCCACCACACACACACACTTCCTATCTCACCACACACACACACTTCTATCCTCACCACACACACACTTCTATCCTCACCACACCACACACTTCTATCCTCACCACACACACACTTCTATCCTCACCACACACACACACTTCTATCCTCACCACACACACACACACTCTATCCTCACCACACACACACACTTCTATCCTCACCACACACACACACTTCTATCCTCACCACCACACCACTTTCCTCTATCCTCACACACACACACCTTCTATCCTCCACCACACACACACACTTCTATCCTCACCACACACACACCACTTCTTTCCTCCCCACCACACTTTATTCCACCACCACACTTCTATCCTCACCACACACACACACTTCTATCCTCACCACACACACCCACTTCTATCCTCACCACACCACTACACTTCTATCCTCACCACACACACCACACATTCTATCCTCACCACACACACACACTTCTATCCTCACCACACACACACACTTCTATCCTCACCACAACAACACACTTCTATCCTCACCACACACACCACACTTCTATCCTCACCACACAACACACACTTCTATCCTCACCACACACACACACTTCTATCCTCCACCACACACACTTCTATCCTCACACACACACACACTTCTATCCTCACCACACACACACACTTCTATCCTCACCAACACACACCACACACACACTTCTACCTCACCACACACACACACTTCT
This sequence comes from Oncorhynchus kisutch, assembly GCF_002021735.2. Lineage (NCBI taxonomy): Eukaryota > Metazoa > Chordata > Actinopteri > Salmoniformes > Salmonidae > Oncorhynchus > Oncorhynchus kisutch. The sequence continues at coordinate 41,516 of NW_022265961.1, read as the reverse complement.
ATCCTCACCACACACACACACTTCTATCCTCACCACACACACACACTTCTATCCTCACCACACACACACACTTCTATCCTCACCACACACACACACTTCTATCCTCACCACACACACACACTTCTATCCTCACCAACACACACACTTCTATCCTCCACCACACACACTTCTATCCTCACCACACCACACACTCTATCCTCCACCACACACACACACTTCTATCCTCACCACACACACACCACACACTTATCCACCACACACACACACTTCTATCCTCACCACACACACACACTTCTATCCTCACCACACACACACACTTCTATCCTCACCACACACACACACTTCTATCCTCACCCAGCACACACACACTTCTATCCTCACCACACACACACACACTTCTATCCTCACCACACACACACACACACTTCTATCCTCACCACACACACACACACACTTCTATCCTCACCACACACCACACCACACTTCTATCCTCAACCACACACACCACTTCTATCCTCACCACACACACACACTTCTATCCTCACCACACACACACACTTCTATCTCACCACACCACCACACTTCTATCCTCACCACACACACACACTTCTATCCTCACCACACACACACACACTTCTATCCTCACCACACACACACTTCTATCCTCACCACACACACACACACTTCTATCCTCACCACACACACACACACTTCTATCCTCACCACACACACACACACTTCTATCCTCACCACACACACACACACTTCTATCCTCACCACACACACAACACACACACACACACACACACACACACTTCTATCACTCACACACACACCTTCTATCCTCCACCACACACACACACTTCTATCCTCCACCACACACACACTTCTATCCTCCACCACACACACACACTTCTATCCTCACCACACACACACACTTCTATCCTCACCACACACACACACTTCTATCCTCACCACACACACACACTTCTATCCTCACCACACACACACACTTCTATCCTCACCACACACACCACCACTTCTATCCTCACCACACACACACCACTTCTATCCTCACCACACACACACACACTTCTATCCTCACCACACACACACACACTTCTATCCTCACCACACACACACACACACTTCTATCCTCACCACACACACACACACACTTCTATCCTCACCACACACACACACACACTTCTATCCTCACCACACACACACACACACACACTTCTATCCTCACCACACACACACTTCTATCCTCCACCACACACACACACTTCTATCCTCACCACACACACACACACTTCTATCCTCACCACACACACACACACACACTTCTATCCTCACCACACACACACACACACACTTCTATCCTCACCACACACACACACACACACACACACTTCTATCCTCCACCACACACACACACACACTTCTATCCTCCACCACACACACACACACACACTTCTATCCTCCACCACACACCCCCCATTACACCGTACCT
>NW_022265961.1:0-35000 GCF_002021735.2 Oncorhynchus kisutch | reverse complement strand
GAGGGAGAAAGGGAGGGGGTGAGGTAGTGAAGGAGGGAGTGAGGTAGTGAAGGAGGGAGTAAGGAAGGGAGTGAGGTAGTGAAGGAGGGAGAAAGGAAGGGGGTGAGGTAGTGAAGGAGGGAGAAAGGGAGGGGGTGAGGTAGTGAATGAGGGAGTAAGGAAGGGAGTGAGGTAGTGAAGGAGGGAGAAAGGGAGGGGGTGAGGTAGTGAAGGAGGGAGAAAGGGAGGGGGTGAGGTAGTGAAGGAGGGAGTGAGGTAGTGAAGGAGGGAGTAAGGAAGGGAGTGAGGTAGTGAAGGAGGGAGAAAGGAAGGGGGTGAGGTAGTGAAGGAGGGAGAAAGGGAGGGGGTGAGGTAGTGAAGGAGGGAGGAGTGAAGTAGGGAGGAAGTGAAGGGGAGGAAGATGTCAGTGGCCTGGTCATTTCAGAACATCTGGTAAGGGGAACGACAGGTGATGTGGCTCTCCATCCACAACATACAGGACGACCTCTACAAGGAACAGAGTGTCATTTCAGACAGAGAGAGAGAGCTGGATATGCCTCCGTCTCCCACTGCTCACCTTGATCTCAGCCACGCGGGAGGAGAAGAGGGAGCGTGTGATGTCTCTCTCCATCTCCCTCTTGCTCTGCTTGTTCTCCGCCTGCTGCCCCCCCCCTCCGTACACGGCCCCGGCGAAGCCCACCTCCCCCCCGGCCGTCCAGTCCACCAGAGGGTCGTACACAAACGCCTCCAGCAGGGTCAGCAGCGTCTCCCGCCCACGACGCATCATCTGGACCACCTGACCAATCAAAGAGGAGAGGTTAGCATCATCTGGACCACCTGACCAATCAAAGAGGAGAGGTTAGCATCATCTGGACCATCTGACCAATCAAAGAGGAGAGGTTAGCATCATCTGGACCACCTGACCAATCAAAGAGGAGAGGTTAGCATCATCTGGACCACCTGACCAATCAAAGAGGAGAGGTTAGCATCATCTGGACCACCTGACCAATCAAAGAGGAGAGGTTAGCATCATCTGGACCACCTGACCAATCAGAAAAGAGAAGATTAGAATATGATTTGCATGTTTCAGAAACTTAAACAAAAACAAACAAAAACCATTTCAGTGTCTTTAAATGTGTCAGGAACGTTTAGAAATGTTTAGAAGTAAACAAGACGAAGTTATAAGTGAAGTTTGAGGTGATCAACAGCAGACAAAGCCAGGAAGTTTAAATGAGTTTAACGTCTCCTAAATGTTCCACTAGCTAGTACCTGTTCACAGGAGAGTGTTCCACTAGCTAGTACCTGTTCACAGGAGAGTGTTCCACTAGCTAGTACCTGTTCACAGGAGAGTGTTCCACTAGCTAGTACCTGTTCACAGGAGAGTGTTCCACTAGCTAGTACCTGTTCACAGGAGAGTGTTCCACTAGCTAGTACCTGTTCACAGGAGAGTGTTCCACTAGCTAGTACCTGTTCACAGGAGAGTGTTCCACTAGCTAGTACCTGTTCACAGGAGAGTGTTCCACTAGCTAGTACCTGTTCACAGGAGAGTGTTCCACTAGCTAGTACCTGTTCACAGGAGAGTGTTCCACTAGCTAGTACCTGTTCACAGGAGAGTGTTCCACTAGCTAGTACCTGTTCACAGGAGAGTGTTCCACTAGCTAGTACCTGTTCACAGGAGAGTGTTCCACTAGCTAGTACCTGTTCACAGGAGAGTGTTCCACTAGCTAGTACCTGTTCACAGGAGAGTGTTCCACTAGCTAGTACCTGTTCACAGGAGAGTGTTCCACTAGCTAGTACCTGTTCACAGGAGAGTGTTCCACTAGCTAGTACCTGTTCACAGGAGAGTGTTCCACTAGCTAGTACCTGTTCACAGGAGAGTGTTCCACTAGCTAGTACCTGTTCACAGGAGAGTGTTCCACTAGCTAGTACCTGTTCACAGGAGAGTGTTCCACTAACTATTACCTGTTCACAGGAGAGTGTTCCACTAGCTAGTACCTGTTCACAGGAGAGTGTTCCACTAGCTAGTACCTGTTCACAGGAGAGTGTTCCACTAGCTAGTACCTGTTCACAGGAGAGTGTTCCACTAGCTAGTACCTGTTCACAGGAGAGTGTTCCACTAGCTAGTACCTGTTCACAGGAGAGTGTTCCACTAGCTAGTACCTGTTCACAGGAGAGTGTTCCACTAGCTAGTACCTGTTCACAGGAGAGTGTTCCACTAACTATTACCTGTTCACAGGAGAGTGTTCCACTAGCACGTACCTGTTCACAGGACAGTCTGAAGATGCCCTCCACCCCAGTGACTCCCAGGGCCGTCTCTATGTTGTGGGTCATACGGAACGGCACTTTCTCTGGCACACGCAGGCTCTTCCCTGGAGACCAGACAGAGAGAATCATCACACACACACACACACACAGAGAGAGAATCATCACACACACAGAGAGAGAATCATCACACACACAGAGAGAGAATCATCACACACACAGAGAGAGAATCATCACACACACACACACAGAGAGAGAAACATCACACATCAGTAGGCCAAACAGCAGTGAAATCCACAGAGCAACCTGTCTAAACCAGGAGGGTCGCTGCTCGTTCAAACCTCAGAATATAACTATTTATTTACCTTTCTCGAAGCAGACGTTGTAGTCGATGTGTACCACCTCTCCCGTCGTCATGTCAATCAGCACGTTGTCAAGGTGACGGTCGCCGAGGCCAATGATGTAGCCTACCATAGACATCACAGCAGTGGACCTGGCGTAGGACTGTGGCAGGAGGAAGAAGAGGAGCGTTCATTTCCCATTAATTAGCCACCAGTAAGGTTTTAATTTGTCTCCCCTTCCCAAGCATTAGTCCAACATGGCTTCCTTTCCTTCATCTGCACTAGTCAGAGAGCCCCAGCCAGGTGGATCCATAGAGGAAGATAGAGGACCTTTTATTTTTTAAATTTTACCCCCCCCCTTTTTCTCCCCAACTTCGTGGTATCCAATTGTTGTTAGTAATTACTATCTTGTCTCATTGCTACAACTCCCGTAGGGAGTAAGATAGAGGACCTTTTAGTATGGAAATGAACAGATCTACAAAGATGAGTTCTCTATCCAACTCTATGAGTGGATCCTGTATCCAGTCTTAGTTACGCCATGTTTTCAGATCAGTGTTATTTTCACATCAGTGCAGATGAAGGAAAGGATACGAGGAAGAAGCAGCCACACAACCTGTGTGACCTCTAACCCTTGACTGACCGTAAACCCTGTTTGACCTTTGACCCCAGCTCACCTGTGTGACCCTCCACCACTCGCTAGACGTGGTACAGGAGCACCACAGCTCTTTGGCCAGCAGGTTAGGGGGCGTGGACGCCATCAGCTCCTTAAGCACATCCCTCATCACGCTGAGCGGCCAATCCCGCCGCGAAACATCCAGGCTGAGCCCCACCCCCTTCAGGGCGGGGCCTATCTTGCTGTAGTAGAGCTCACTGGGTCGTGGAACCAGAGGGAGGGGCTGGGGCTGCTGCTGGAACGAATCCTGGGCCTGGGGGAGGAGCGAGAGACAGAAAGTGATGAGAGATGAGTAGAGACAGAGCCCAAGGCCCACGGCCCAACAAAGTGTTTGGCATTGCCATAGTTTCAATGTTGAATGTATTGAGCTCTACACATTCACAGAGAAAGTTCCTACAAGATCACACTCCACCACCCCCACAACCATTACCTTCTGAGCCTGCAGCACGGCCTCTCTCTGCTGCCAGCGCTTGTAGAGGCCGAACAGCGGCGTGGCGCCGTCCACCCATTGGATGAGTCCTGAGCGCGTCCCCAGCGGGGTGACGGAGTAGTGGCGGGCGTGGAAGTGAGGGCGCTCCTGCTGGTTCACCTAGAGAAGAACAGAGTTATGCTCTGCAGACAACAGCAGCAGTCGTATGAACACATGAAACAGCCCATCTTTCCCAGTAGCAGTTAATATTACTGGAACAGGCCTTCAGGTTTAAATCACCTATTATACTACTTCTATTATTAGTTAAATCTTTTTAACATTTTTTGTTGTTGTAATGTTTGGTGTATTTTTTCACAGTTGAACTACACAAGCCCCCATACCCTGTACTCTGTGTTGTCTCTGGCTGGACCAGCCTCGTATTTTAAATGATCAATCAATCAATGATGTTACCTTGGTGAACATGGTGTTGACTACAGAACGTACCTTGGTGAACATGGTGTTGACTACAGAACGTACCTTGGTGAACATGGTGTTGACTACAGAACGTACCTTGGTGAACACGGTGTTGACTACAGAACGTACCTTGGTGAACACGGTGTTGACTACAGAACGTACCTTGGTGAACATGGTGTTGACTACAGAACGTACCTTGGTGAACACGGTGTTGACTACAGAACGTACCTTGGTGAACATGGTGTTGACTACAGAACGTACCTTGGTGAACACGGTGTTGACTACAGAACGTACCTTGGTGAACATGGTGTTGACTACAGAACGTACCTTGGTGAACACGGTGTTGACTACAGAACGTACCTTGGTGAACATGGTGTTGACTACAGAACGTACCTTGGTGAACACGGTGTTGACTATAGAACGTACCTTGGTGAACATGGTGTTGACTACAGAACGTACCTTGGTGAACACGGTGTTGACTACAGAACGTACCTTGGTGAACATGGTGTTGACTACAGAACGTACCTTGGTGAACATGGTGTTGACTACAGAACGTACCTTGGTGAACACGGTGTTGACTACAGAACGTACCTTGGTGAACATGGTGTTGACTACAGAACGTACCTTGGTGAACACGGTGTTGACTACAGAACGTACCTTGGTGAACATGGTGTTGACTACAGAACGTACCTTGGTGAACACGGTGTTGACTACAGAACGTACCTTGGTGAACACGGTGTTGACTACAGAACCTACCTTGGTGAACATGGTGTTGACTATAGAAAGGAACTGCATGATTCGCTCATCTAGGTGGAGGTCCTCCAGACCTGAGAGGGAGAGAGAGGAGGAAGGAGGAAGGAGAGGGAGGAGGAAGGAATAGATGAGGGTCAAATCAGAGAGAGGGAGAGAGAGGAGGAAGGAGGAAGGAGAGGGAGGAGGAAGGAGAGAGAGGAGGAAGGAGGAAGGAGAGGGAGGAGGAAGGAGGAAGGAGAGGGAGGAGGAAGGAGAGAGAGGAGGAAGGAGGTAGAGTTAGGAGGAGAAAGGAGAATTAGGTTCATACTTCTATTCCTGCTGGTCGTCTGCCTGGAGGTTGTTCTGTCTGGAAGAGGTAGGGCTAGTTGCGTTAATCGTGTGTGTGTGTGTGTGTGTGTGTGTGTGGGTGTGTGTGTGGGCCACAGTGTCTCCTGACCCCTCCTGTCTCAGCCTCCAGTATTTATGCTGCAGTAGTTTATGTGTCGGGGGGCTGGGGTCAGTTTGTTATATCTGGAGTACTTCTCCTGTCCTATTCGGTGTCCTGTGTGAATCTAAGTGTGCGTTCTCTAATTCTCTCCTTCTCTCTTTCTTTCTCTCTCTCGGAGGACCTGAGCCCTAGGACCATGCCCCAGGACTACCTGACATGATGACTCCTTGCTGTCCCCAGTCCACCTGGCCATGCTGCTGTTCCAGTTTCAACTGACCTGAGCCCTAGGACCATGCCCCAGGACTACCTGACATGATGACTCCTTGCTGTCCCCAGTCTACCTGGCCATGCTGCTGCTCCAGTTTCAACTTCCACCTGACTGTGCTGCTGCTCTAGTTTCAACTGTTCTGCCTTATTATTATTCGACCATGCTGGTCATTTATGAACATTGAACATCTTGACCATGTTCTGTTATAATCTCCACCCGGCACAGCCAGAAGAGGACTGGCCACCCCACATAGCCTGGTTCCTCTCTAGGTTTCTTCCTAGGTATTGGCCTTTCTAGGGAGTTTTTCCTAGCCACCGTGCTTCTCCACCTGCATTGCTTGCTGTTTGGGGTTTTAGGCTGGGTTTCTGTACAGCACTTTGAGATATCAGCTGATGTAAGAAGGGCTATATAAATACATTTGATTTGATTTGATTTGGTCGCTACCTTTGAAGAGGTAGGGCTAGTTGCGTTCATCGTGTGTGTGTGTGTGTGTGTGTGTGTGTGTGTGTGTGTGTGTGTGTGTGTGTGTGTGTGGTCGCTACCTTTGAAGAGGTAGGGCTAGTTGCGTTCATCGTGTGTGTGTGTGTGTGTGTGTGTGTGTGTGTGTGTGTGGTCGCTACCTTTGAAGAGGTAAGGGTAGTTGCGTCCGTCGGAGCCCAGGAAGTGTAGTTTCTTGGGCTTGGTTTTGGTCGGCAGGATGGTGATGGTGTTACCAACACTTTGGATGGTCAACGCGTCCGTTGCCGACACCTCGCCCGGCAACGCCATCTCAGTGGTCGCCATGGCAGCCAGGCGGGGGCTGATGTGGTCCAGACGCAGCAGATAGCTGGTCCTCTTCTGAGCCCTCTGCTGGAGACTCAGCATGATCTAGGAGACAATTTAAAACTTTCATTTAAATCCATTTCAACAGAAAAAGTACAGTATACATTTTAAAAAGGTTTCAGATACATTGGACGGAAACAAAAAGCACCTTCACACACAGACACGGACCAAATTTACCCTTAGCACAGATCTAGGATCAGCCTCCCTTCCCCCAACCCTCATCTTAAAGGAGACTGGAAACACTTCAGGAAGTGAAGAGATGTCTTCAATCCCCTAAAACTAAACATCTCCCTTTAACATAGAAACATCTCCCTTTAACATAGAAACATCTCCCTTTAACATAGAAACATCTCTATTTAACATAGAAACATCTCTATTTAACATAGAAACATCTCTAACATAGAAACATCTCTATTTAATATAGAAACATCTCTATTTAACATAGAAACATCTCCCTTTAACATAGAAACATCTCCCTTTAACATAGAAACATCTCCATTTAACATAGAAACATCTCCCTAACATAGAAACATCTCCCTAACATAGAAACATCTCCCTTTAACATAGAAACATCTCCATTTAACATAGAAACATCTCCATTTAACATAGAAACATCTCCATTTAACATAGAAACATCTCCATTTAACATAGAAACATCTCTATTTAACATAGAAACATCTCTATTTAACATAGAAACATCTCTATTTAACATAGAAACATCTCTATTTAACATAGAAACATCTCTATTTTGGGGGAGGATTTTGTTGTTGAAATCTGTATTGAAGTCGACTTATTCATGTTACCACACTACAACGTATTGACTACCTTACATGTATAAGGAACGTTAGGGGTTAAGGGTCAAGAGGTCCCGCGCAACGGGGCACGGTACGGCGTGAGGAAAAAGGGTGAAGTGTAGAAAGTCCATGTTCTGTTTATTTATTTAACCAGGCAAGTCAGTTAAGAACAAATTCTTATTTTCAATGACGGCCTAGGAACAGTGGGTCAACTGCCTGTTCAGGGGCAGAACGACAGATTTGTACCTTGTCAGCTCGGGGGATTGAACTCGCAACCTTCCGGTTACTAGTCCAACACTCTAACCACTAGGCTACCCTGCCGCCCCTGTTCAAATATATTATTGTTGAATATGAATGTTCGTTAGGAGGGACGCAAAGGACAACAGTCTAGTTTGAGTTCCTGATAAGGCAGACCCGTTGCTGAGGAAACGGGACCTTCAGGGATGAGGAACTCAACTGGAGATAAGATCAACAGGTAGAGAAGACACTGCTGGGAGGGGGGCCACAGGGGCCCACCCTGAAGAACATCTGATTATAGACCTATCCCATACAGACACACTGCTGGAGGGGGGCCACAGGGGCCCACCCTGAAGACCATCTGATTATAGACCTATTCCATACAGACACACTGCTGGAGGGGGGCCACAGGGGCCCACCCTGAAGAACATCTGATTATAGACCATACAGACACACTGCTGGGAGGGGAGGGGGGCCACAGGGGCCCACCCTGAAGACCATCTGATTATAGACCTATCCCATACAGACACACTGCTGGGAGGGGGGCCACAGGGGCCCACCCTGAAGACCAACTGATTATAGACCTATCCCATACAGACACACTGCTGGGTGGGGAGGGGGGCCACAGGGGCCCACCCTGAAGACCAACTGATTATAGACCTATCCCATACAGACACACTGCTGGGAGGGGAGGGGGGCCACAGGGGCCCACCCTGAAGACCATCTGATTATAGACCATACAGACACACTGCTGGGAGGGGGGCCACAGGGGCCCACCCTGAAGACCATCTGATTATAGACCATACAGACACACTGCTGGGAGGGGGGGGGGGGCACAGGGGCCCACCCTGAAGACCATCTGATCATAGACCTATCCCATACAGACACACTGCTGGGAGGGGGGCCACAGGGGCCCACCCTGAAGACCATCTGATTATAGACCATACAGACACACTGCTGGGAGGGGGGGGGGCACAGGGGCCCACCCTGAAGACCATCTGATTATAGACCTATCCCATACAGACACACTGCTGGGAGGGGAGGGGAGGCCACAGGGGCCCACCCTGAAGACCATCTGTTAAAAGTCCTATTTCCACACCCATAAGGCTCCTAGACTCAGGCAGGGCCATGACAATACCAGTGAGAGGAACCTACTGTGTTTCTGCCCAGCAACAGAGAAGGTGTGTATCTTAGACACAAGGAGATGACGACTCCTAGTTAGAAGGTATAGAGATGTGTTTGTGTGATGTCTTGTATGTTGTCTTCGCATCTGTATGACCCAGCGAGTGAATAAAGTTGGGTTTGAGCTTTTTCTAGGTCGTCTGAGAGGTTTTTTTTCTCTGTTTGTTGAGCCCTTAAAACCAGTTGATCCTATGGCTGAATACTGCCCCCTTTGGAGGAAGTACGTGCCCATAGTAAACTGAAAATATTTTTTCCCAAAATTGCTAATATATGCATATAATAATTATTATTGAATAGAAAACTCTAAAGTTTCTAAAACCGTTTAAATTATGTCTGTATGTAAAGCAGAACTCCCAGGGCAGCCTTTCTTCCAAACTCTCTCTTCTCAACAGAAAAGTTGGGTCAACTTTGACGTCATCGCCCCCACCCTTCCCAACCAGCTACGGATCCAGGAACAGTTTCTATGTGTTCAGCGCGATGTCTGCTTTCAAATGACGCGTTCTTTGTGAGAATCTAGCGCGCCCCCGTCCTTTGGCGGGCTAAAACATTGGGGTCACGCGAATATACATGCACTCTATTGTGCGTCTCTGCCTTTTTTTCCATGAAGCACCAATTGACTTCGGTTTGTCCGTTCGCGCTGATCTTTGTTTTACACGATTAAAACATCCTTAAGCTCGATTCTGCACTTAGTTTGACCAGTTTAGTCAACATATAATATGTAATTTTGAAGTTTTGATGCGCAAGAGTGCGGGACCAGAAGTCATTTTGGGTGAATTTCAGCAGAAGCTGTTGGCATATGCTTATACAGAGACACACAACTTGAAACCAAACGATGTATTGGGTAAGTATAACTCCTTCCACGTCTTCTGATCGAAGAACATCAAAGGTAAGGGAATATTTATGTGGTTCATTTTGGGTTTCTGTGCTCTCCAAACGTAGAGGAGACATACAGCTAATATCTGAGCGCCGCCTCATATTATAGCCTAGTGAACGAATTCTGTAACGCTAAAAATAAATGTAACACAGCTGTTTTATTAAGAAGAAGTGTATCTTTCTAACTATATGTAGAACATGTATATTTAGTCATGTGTATTGCTTGTTATCTGATGTTATCTGTCGGAGCTATCATCATTTCTCCGGACATTTGAGTAGCATTTTTCAAAAATCTCGTCATTGTAAACAGAGATTTATGGATATAAATAGCATATTATTGAAAAAAAATAAAATGTACTGTATAACATGTCCTATTACTGTCATCTGATGAAGATTTTCAAAAGGTTAGTGAATTATTTATTTATTAATCCTGCTTTTATAAGTTTATATTTTCTGGGACAAAATGGCCGCTTCTTGTCTTTTGTTTTGGTGGTCTAATATATAAATGTGTGGTGTGTTTTCGCCGTAAAACATTTTAGAAATCTGACTTGCTGGGTAGATGAACAAGGTGTTTATCTTTCATTTGAGCTATTGGACTTGTATAGGTGTGGAGGTTAAATATTTCGAATAATATTTTTTCGCATTTTGCGTTATGGTAATGAGCTGAGCCTGTAGTCACGATCCCGGATCCGGGATGGGTAGGATCAACTGGTTTTAACAATATGGGTAGCACCATCTGGAAATGCCATAGTAAGACCCTAACAGTATGGGTAGCGCCATCTGGAAATGCCATAGTAAGACCCTAACAATATGGGTAGCACCATCTGGAAATGCCATGGTAACAACTGACGCCCCTTTCCCAATGCATCCATGGCAGGTTTGAGCAAACAGAGTTTAGGCACGGGGACTGAAAGTGGCACCTGGTCTCCACTGGACCTGAAAAGGTTCCGTTGTCATTGAGATCAGGACAGTAACATTAGGGTAAGAAACTGTACACAATGTTTTTACGTTGGTAATTATAATATTTACAATTTAAAACTATTTATTCTGATGGATAAGATTGGTGCGAAATGAACTTTGGTTTTGATAACAAGCAGAGTAGACAGTCAGCCAAAACCAGACACGCTAGTCAGCTGGGTTTCTCTCTCGTCTTTACGATGCTAATATTCTCCTTGTCAATACGAGCATCTTATTTTGTACAGTTACCAATTCAAAGACCATTTGTCATTAGCTAGATATCTCAATATCTGCGGTGCTGTTCATTTTAACGTCATCTCCCCGAGTCTACCTTTACCCATTAGTGGAGGACAATGCGAAGCTGATCCAAGATCAGCTTATAGTGGCAACGTCACCCCACCCCCTCAGGGAACGGGAACGTCACCCCACCCCCTCAGGGAACGGGAACGTCACCCCACCCCCTCAGGGAACGGGAACGTCACCCCACCCCCTCAGGGAACGGGAACGTCACCCCACCCCCTCAGGGAACGGGAACGTCACCCCACCCCCTCAGGGAACGGGAACGTCACCTCACCCCCTCAGGGAACACAAACGTCACCCCACCCCCTCAGGGAACACAAACGTCACCCCACCCCCTCAGGGAACACAAACGTCACCCTACCCCCTCAGGGAACACAAACGTCACCCCACCCCCTCAGGGAACACAAACGTCACCCCACCCCCTCAGGGAACACAAACGTCACCCCACCCCCTCAGGGAACACAAACGTCACCCCACCCCCTCAGGGAACAAACGTCACCCTACCCCCTCAGGGAACACAAACGTCACCCTACCCCCTCAGGGAACACCCCCCCCACCCCACGGTCCTGGTCATACCTGTTTGAACGGGACCCAGCTGCTGGCCGGGTTGGCCGGGTTGTGAGGGCTCTTCAGTCTCTCCAGGGCCGAGGTGATGGCGTCCCCGTAGGTCTGCTGGAACCAGGTCTCGTGGGGGGTCTCGGCGGGCGTCGTGGTGATGCTCCTCACGTGGTCCAGAGCGAACACCACGGGACGCATCAGAGCGGAGTGCTTCTCACACATGATGGCCACCTTCTCCTCCCTGACAGACGAGACACACTGTTCATCTATGCTCCTTTGACTGAGGTTAAAACATACATGTTGAGACAGGACAGTGTTGTATAGTTAGAGAGTGAGAAGTGCAGAGGGTCAGAATGAAACCCAGTACCTGAGACGGGGCCGAGGCTACCCAGTACCTGAGACGGGGCCGAGGCTACCCAGTACCTGAGACGGGGCCGAGGCTACCCAGTACCTGAGACGGGGACTAACCTCTGGTAGCCTAGGCTACCCAGTACCTGAGACGGGGACTAACCTCTGGTAGCCTAGGCTACCCAGTACCTGAGACGGGGACTAACCTCTGGTAGCCTAGGCTACCCAGTACCTGAGACGGGGACTAACCTCTGGTAGCCTAGGCTACCCAGTACCTGAGACGGGGACTAACCTCTGGTAGCCTAGGCTACCCAGTACCTGAGACAGGGACTAACCTCTGGTAGCCTAGGCTACCCAGTACCTGAGACAGGGACTAACCTCTGGTAGCCTAGGCTACCCAGTACCTGAGACAGGGACTAACCTCTGGTAGCCTAGGCTACCCAGTACCTGAGACAGGGACTAACCTCTGGTAGCCTAGGCTACCCAGTACCTGAGACAGGGACTAACCTCTGGTAGCCTAGGCTACCCAGTACCTGAGACAGGGACTAACCTCTGGTAGCCTAGGCTACCCAGTACCTGAGACAGGGACTAACCTCTGGTAGCCTAGGCTACCCAGTACCTGAGACAGGGACTAACCTCTGGTAGCCTAGGCTACCCAGTACCTGAGACAGGGACTAACCTCTGGTAGCCTAGGCTACCCAGTACCTGAGACAGGGACTAACCTCTGGTAGCCTAGGCTACCCAGTACCTGAGACAGGGACTAACCTCTGGTAGCCTAGGCTACCCAGTACCTGAGACAGGGACTAACCTCTGGTAGCCTAGGCTACCCAGTACCTGAGACAGGGACTAACCTCTGGTAGCCTAGGCTACCCAGTACCTGAGACAGGGACTAACCTCTGGTAGCCTAGGCTACCCAGTACCTGAGACAGGGACTAACCTCTGGTAGCCTAGGCTACCCAGTACCTGAGACAGGGACTAACCTCTGGTAGCCTAGGCTACCCAGTACCTGAGACAGGGACTAACCTCTGGTAGCCTAGGCTACCCAGTACCTGAGACAGGGACTAACCTCTGGTAGCCTAGGCTACCCAGTACCTGAGACAGGGACTAACCTCTGGTAGCCTAGGCTACCCAGTACCTGAGACAGGGACTAACCTCTGGTAGCCTAGGCTACCCAGTACCTGAGACAGGGACTAACCTCTGGTAGCCTAGGCTACCCAGTACCTGAGACAGGGACTAACCTCTGGTAGCCTAGGCTACCCAGTACCTGAGACAGGGACTAACCTCTGGTAGCCTAGGCTACCCAGTACCTGAGACAGGACTAACCTCTGGTAGCCTAGGCTACCCAGTACCTGAGACAGGGACTAACCTCTGGTAGCCTAGGCTACCCAGTACCTGAGACAGGGACTAACCTCTGGTAGCCTAGGCTACCCAGTACCTGAGACAGGGACTAACCTCTGGTAGCCTAGGCTACCCAGTACCTGAGACAGGGACTAACCTCTGGTAGCCTAGGCTACCCAGTACCTGAGACAGGGACTAACCTCTGGTAGCCTAGGCTACCCAGTACCTGAGACAGGGACTAACCTCTGGTAGCCTAGGCTACCCAGTACCTGAGACAGGGACTAACCTCTGGTAGCCTAGGCTACCCAGTACCTGAGACAGGGACTAACCTCTGGTAGCCTAGGCTACCCAGTACCTGAGACAGGGACTAACCTCTGGTAGCCTAGGCTACCCAGTACCTGAGACAGGGACTAACCTCTGGTAGCCTAGGCTACCCAGTACCTGAGACAGGGACTAACCTCTGGTAGCCTAGGCTACCCAGTACCTGAGACAGGGACTAACCTCTGGTAGCCTAGGCTACCCAGTACCTGAGACAGGGACTAACCTCTGGTAGCCTAGGCTACCCAGTACCTGAGACAGGGACTAACCTCTGGTAGCCTAGGCTACCCAGTACCTGAGACAGGGACTAACCTCTGGTAGCCTAGGCTACCCAGTACCTGAGACAGGGACTAACCTCTGGTAGCCTAGGCTACCCAGTACCTGAGACAGGGACTAACCTCTGGTAGCCTAGGCTACCCAGTACCTGAGACAGGGACTAACCTCTGGTAGCCTAGGCTACCCAGTACCTGAGACAGGGACTAACCTCTGGTAGCCTAGGCTACCCAGTACCTGAGACAGGGACTAACCTCTGGTAGCCTAGGCTACCCAGTACCTGAGACAGGGACTAACCTCTGGTAGCCTAGGCTACCCAGTACCTGAGACAGGGACTAACCTCTGGTAGCCTAGGCTACCCAGTACCTGAGACAGGGACTAACCTCTGGTAGCCTAGGCTACCCAGTACCTGAGACAGGGACTAACCTCTGGTAGCCTAGGCTACCCAGTACCTGAGACAGGGACTAACCTCTGGTAGCCTAGGCTACCCAGTACCTGAGACAGGGACTAACCTCTGGTAGCCTAGGCTACCCAGTACCTGAGACAGGGACTAACCTCTGGTAGCCTAGGCTACCCAGTACCTGAGACAGGGACTAACCTCTGGTAGCCTAGGCTACCCAGTACCTGAGACAGGGACTAACCTCTGGTAGCCTAGGCTACCCAGTACCTGAGACAGGGACTAACCTCTGGTAGCCTAGGCTACCCAGTACCTGAGACAGGGACTAACCTCTGGTAGCCTAGGCTACCCAGTACCTGAGACAGGGACTAACCTCTGGTAGCCTAGGCTACCCAGTACCTGAGACAGGGACTAACCTCTGGTAGCCTAGGCTACCCAGTACCTGAGACAGGGACTAACCTCTGGTAGCCTAGGCTACCCAGTACCTGAGACAGGGACTAACCTACTAGCGCGTACCCTAGCAGCGCGTACCCTAGCAGTGTGTGACTCACTTGCGTAGTGTGTTGTTGTTCTGCACTCTCTTGACCTCGTCCTCCAGCTGCTGAATCCTGCGCAGGACGTGCATGTGTTGCTGCTGCAGGACGCCCAGCCACAGCTCATCCCACAGCAGGGTCACGCGCCGCAGCTCTCCAACTAGCATCTGGACCTGGGGACCCACAGAGTCACACGTGGTTAGCACAGGAAGCTCTCCCACTAGCATCTAGACCTGGGGACCCACAGAGTCACACGTGGTTAGCACAGGAAGCTCTCCCACTAGCATCTGGACCTGGGGACCCACGGACAGACACAGAGTCACACGTGGTTAGCAAAGGAAGCTCTCCCACTAGCATCTGGACCTGGGGACCCACAGACAGACACAGAGTCACACGTGGTTAGCACAGGAAGCTCTCCCACTAGCATCTGGACCTGGGGACCCACAGACAGACACAGAGTCACACGTGGTTAGCACAGGAAGCTCTCCCACTAGCATCTGGACCTGGGGACCCACGGACAGACACACAGAGTCACACGTGGTTAGCACAGGAAGCTCTCCCACTAGCATCTGGACCTTGGGACCCACGGACAGACACAGAGTCACACGTGGTTAGCACAGGAAGCTCTCCCACTAGCATCTGGACCTGGGGACCCACGGACAGACACAGAGTCACACGTGGTTAGCACAGGAAGCTCTCCCACTAGCATCTGGACCTGGGGACCCACAGAGTCACACGTGGTTAGCACAGGACGCCGCCAGACAATGTCATATCATATATGATATCATATATGATATGCCCTATCATATCATATTTCTGTACAGCACTTTGAGATATCAGCTGATGTACGAAGGGCTATATAAATAAATTTGATTTGATTTGATTTGATATCCCGACATTAGTCTCCTTTTATGACGGTATTTGACAGTACTTTGTGTTTCTGAATAATAGAAGTTGTAAATACTCTTTATGAGCATCACATGATCCTAGGATGGAGACCAATTCATTCAAAGTGGTTTTATTTTAGAGAACGACCAATATGGGTACTTACCAGAGGTGGGGCCAAGTCATGTGACTCGAGTCCACACCTCTGGTACTTACTGATCATCAACAACAACAGTGTCCTAATATCATTATTATTATATTTTTTTTTTTAAATGTGCACCGTCTAAGACGACAGTCAGTCACGGAGATGCAGAGTCAGTTAGCAGAGGGAAAGACAGGTGGTTTATTTGTTTTATCTGTTCAACCAGGAAAGTCAGTTAAGAACAAATTCTTATTTACAATGACGGCCTAGGAACAGTGGGTTAACTGGTCTAGGAACAGTGGGTTAACTGGCCTGGGAACAGTGGGTTAACTGGTCTAGGAACAGTGGGTTAACTGGTCTAGGAACAGTGGGTTAACTGGTCTAGGAACAGTGGGTTAACTGGCCTAGGAACAGTGGGTTAACTGGTCTGGGAACAGTGGGTTAACTGGCCTGGGAACAGTGGGTGAACTGGTCTAGGAACAGTGGGTTAACTGGTCTAGGAACAGTGGGTTAACTGGTCTAGGAACAGTGGGTTAACTGGTCTAGGAACAGTGGGTTAACTGGTCTAGGAACAGTGGGTTAACTGGTCTAGGAACAGTGGGTTAACTGGTCTAGGAACAGTGGGTTAACTGGTCTAGGAACAGTGGGTTAACTGGTCTAGGAACAGTGGGTTAACTGGTCTAGGAACAGTGGGTTAACTGGTCTAGGAACAGTGGGTTAACTGGTCTAGGAACAGTGGGTTAACTGGTCTAGGAACAGTGGGTTAACTGGCCTGGGAACAGTGGGTGAACTGGTCTAGGAACAGTGGGTTAACTGGTCTAGGAACAGTGGGTTAACTGGTCTAGGAACAGTGGGTTAACTGGTCTAGGAACAGTGGGTTAACTGGTCTAGGAACAGTGGGTTAACTGGTCTAGGAACAGTGGGTTAACTGGCCTAGGAACAGTGGGTTAACTGGCCTGGGAACAGTGGGTTAACTGCCTTGTTCAGGGGCAGAACAACAGATTTGTACCTTGTCAGCTCGGGGGTTTGAACTCGCAACCTTCCGGTTACTAGTCCAACGCTCTAACCACTAGGCTACCCTGTCGCCCCTCTAACCACTAGGCTACCCTGCCACCTCTACACTCTAACCACTAGGCTACCCTGCCACCTCTACACTCTAACCACTAGGCTACCCTGCCGCCCCGACAAATCATTTAACCCAGTGAATTAAACGTATTGGTGCCAATCAGCTTTGAAAACAGCATATTGGACATGATGGTTTGCACCATATTATCACCAATAACGTTGTATA
The DNA here is from genome assembly GCF_002021735.2 of Oncorhynchus kisutch. Classification (NCBI taxonomy): domain Eukaryota; kingdom Metazoa; phylum Chordata; class Actinopteri; order Salmoniformes; family Salmonidae; genus Oncorhynchus; species Oncorhynchus kisutch. The sequence continues at coordinate 18,166 of NW_022265961.1, read as the reverse complement.
TCAGTGAACTGAGGAAAGGTCACTTCCTCTGAATGCCGGATGGTGTTTAATAGCCAGTTAACTAGGGGAGATCAATTATCCTCGTTTTGGAAATAGTTGTACCCCAGTAAGGACAGTACATTCATTCACCATTTCAAAAACCTCTACACGCCATGTAACATGATTCAAGAGGGTATAATTATGTGCAGCATGAGTGGGGAGCCTAGCTAGGACTAGGGGGACATAATTAACTGTAACACCAGTAGTGAGGGGAAGCATTTAGCTGTAACACCAGCAGTAGGGGGAGGTAATTACCTATAACACCATAGTAGGGTTGTGGTAGGGGGAAGTGTTTACCTGTAACACCATAGTGGGGTTGGCTGCAGTAGGGGGAAGTGTTTACCTGTAACACCATAGTGGGGTTGGCTGCAGTAGGGGGGGAAGTGTTTACCTGTAACACCATAGTGGGGTTGGCTGCAGTAGGGGGGAAGTGTTTACCTGTAACACCATAGTGGGGTTGGCTGCAGACAGCTTGTCCACTATCTTGCTGTAGCAGTCATGCATCATGGCCTGGTCCTGGCTGGAACACAGCGCAGGAAACTCCTCACCCCGCCCATCTTCCTCCTGGGAGGCGGGGTTACTGCCCAGTGTCCCCTCCCCTTCCTCACACAGCCCCTCCCCCTGCATGCTGCCCAGGAAGGTGGGCAGGGCCGACGGGAGCTTGTTTCCTGGGAGACAAAGACGTTATGGCGAGTTGAGACAATTTGGTTTAAATAATGCAAAAACACAATGTCGGAGAAGAAAGTAAAAGTGCAATATGTGTCATGTAAAAAAGCTAACATTGAAGTTCCTTGCTCAGAACATGAGAACATATGAAAGCTGGTGGTTCAATATTCCCAGGTAAGAAGTTTTAAGTTGTAGTTATTATAATAATTATAGGGCTCGCTCTCTCTTCCATTTGTATTTCATATACCTTTGACGATTGGATGTTCTTATAGGCACTATAGTATTTCCAGTGTAACAGTATAGCTTCTGTCTCTCTCGCCCCTACCTGGGCTCGAACCAGGAACACAATGACAACAGCCACACTCGAAGCAGCGTTACCCATCGCTCCACAAAAGCCAAAAGCCTTGCAGAGCAAGGGGAACTACTACTTCAAGGTCTCAGAGCGAGTGACGTTTGAAACGCTATTAGGGCACACCCAGCTAACTAGCTAGCCATTTCACATCGGTTACACCAGCCTAATCTCGGGAGTTGATAGGCTTGAAGTCATAAACAGCTCAATGCTTGAAGCACAGCGAAGAGCTGCTGGCAAACGCAGGAAAGTGCTGTTTGAATGAATGCTTACGAGATTTTGTTGCTGCCTACCACCGCTCAGTCAGACTGCTCTACCAAATCATAGACATAATTATAATAAACACACAGAAATATGAGCCTTTGGTCATTAATATGGTCAAATCTGGAAACTATCATTTTGAAAACAAAACGTTTATTCTTTCAGTGAAATACGGAACCGTTCTGTATTTTATCTAACGGATGGCATCCCCAAGTCTAAATATTGCTGTTACATTGTACAACCTTCAATGTTATGTCATAATTATGTACAATTTTGGCAAATTAATTACGGCCTTTGTTAGGAAGAAATGGTCTTCACACAGTTCGCAACGAGCCAGGCGGCCCAAACTGCTGCATATACCCTGACTCTGCTTACACTGAACGCAAGAGAAGTGACACAATTTCTCTCGTTAATATTGCCTGCTAACGTGAATTTCTTTGAACTAAAAATGCAGGTTTAAAAAAATATATCCTTGTGTGTATTTATCGTTAGGTACATTTGTGCAACGATTGTGCTTTTATTCACAAATGTGGTTTTCTTAATTCATCACCCGTTTGGTGAAGTAGGCTGTGATTCGATGATAAATTAACAGGCACCGCATTGATTATATGCAACGCAGGACAAGCTAGTTACACTAGTAATATCATCAACCATGTGTAGTTAACTAGTGATTATATGTAACGCACGTCAAGCTAGTTACACTAGTAATATCATCAACCATGTGTAGTTAACTAGTGATTATATGTAACGCAGGACAAGCTAGTTACACTAGTAATATCATCAACCATGTGTAGTTAACTAGTGATTATGTGAAGATTGATTGTTTTTTATAAGAGAAGTTTAATGCCAGCTAGCAACTTACCTTGTCTCCTTGCTGCACTCGTAACAGGTGGTCAGCCTGCCACTCAGTCTCCTCATGGAGTAACAGGTAGTCAGCCTGCCACTCAGTCTCCTCATGGAGTAACAGGTAGTCAGCCTGCCACTCAGTCTCCTCATGGAGTAACAGGTAGTCAGCCTGCCACTCAGTCTCCTCATGGAGTAACAGGTAGTCAGCCTGCCACTCAGTCTCCTCATGGAGTAACAGGTAGTCAGCCTGCCACTCAGTCTCCTCATGGAGTAACAGGTAGTCAGCCTGCCACTCAGTCTCCTCATGGAATAACAGGTAGTCAGCCTGCCACTCAGTCTCCTCATGGAGTAACAGGTGGTCACAGCCTGCCACTCAGTCTCCTCATGGAGTAACAGGTGGTCAAGCCTGCCACTCAGTCTCCTCATGGAGTAACAGGTAGTCAGCCTGCCACTCAGTCTCCTCATGGAGTAACAGGTAGTCAGCCTGCCACTCAGTCTCCTCATGGAGTAACAGGTAGTCAGCCTGCCACTCAGTCTCCTCATGGAGTAACAGGTGGTCACAGCCTGCCACTCAGTCTCCTCATGGAGTAACAGGTAGTCAGCCTGCCACTCAGTCTCCTCATGGAGTAACAGGTAGTCAGCCTGCCACTCAGTCTCCTCATGGAGTAACAGGTGGTCACAGCCTGCCACTCAGTCTCCTCATGGAGTAACAGGTAGTCAGCCTGCCACTCAGTCTCCTCATGGAGTAACAGGTAGTCAGCCTGCCACTCAGTCTCCTCATGGAGTAACAGGTGGTCACAGCCTGCCACTCAGTCTCCTCATGGAGTAACAGGTGGTCACAGCCTGCCACTCAGTCTCCTCATGGAGTAACAGGTGGTCACAGCCTGCCACTCAGTCTCCTCATGGAGTAACAGGTAGTCAGCCTGCCACTCAGTCTCCTCATGGAGTAACAGGTAGTCAGCCTGCCACTCAGTCTCCTCATGGAGTAACAGGTAGTCAGCCTGCCACTCAGTCTCCTCATGGAGTAACAGGTAGTCAGCCTGCCACTCAGTCTCCTCATGGAGTAACAGGTGGTCAGCCTGCCACTCAGTCTCCTCATGGAGTAACAGGTAGTCAGCCTGCCACTCAGTCTCCTCATGGAGAGCAATGTAATCGGCCAGAATCGGCATCCAAAAATGCAAATGATCGATTATGAAAACTTGAAATCGGCCCTAATCAATCGGTCGACCTCTAGTGTGTGTGTGTGTGTGTGTACCTGCATGCTGGGCCTCTCCTCCCAGAGACAGTGATCCGACTATAGCAGGGTACAGGATGAGGTGTGGTGAGTCCTGGGCAACGCGACACAGCAGACTACAGATACTCTGTCTGATGTAAGCCTCTGGATGGTTCAGACGAGAGAACAGCTGGGGGATGATGCCTGGAGGGGAGAGGGGTTGAATTAGCAGGAGACAGGAGAGAGAACAGCTGGAGGGGAGAGGGGTTGAATTAGCAGGAGACAGGAGAGAGAACAGCTGGAGGGGGAGAGGGGTTGAATTAGCAGGAGACAGAACAGCTGGAGGGGGAGAGGGGTTGAATTAGCAGGAGACAGAACAGCTGGAGGGGGAGAGGGGTTGAATTAGCAGGAGACAGAACAGCTGGAGGGGGAGAGGGGTTGAATCAGCAGGAGACAGGAGAGAGAACAGCTGGAGGGGGAGAGGGGTTGAATTAGCAGGAGACAGAACAGCTGGAGGGGAGAGGGGTTGAATTAGCAGGAGACAGGAGAGAGAACAGCTGGAGGGGAGAGGGGTTGAATTAGCAGGAGACAGGAGCGAGAACAGCTGGAGGGGAGAGGGGTTGAATTAGCAGGAGACAGAACAGCTGGAGGGGAGAGGGGTTGAATTAGCAGGAGACAGGAGAGAGAACAGCTGGAGGGGGAGAGGGGTTGAATTAGCAGGAGACAGAACAGCTGGAGGGGAGAGGGGTTGAATTAGCAGGAGACAGAACACCTGGAGGGGGAGAGGGGTTGAATTAGCAGGAGACAGAACAGCTGGAGGGGGAGAGGGGTTGAATTAGCAGGAGACAGGAGAGAGAACAGCTGGAGGGGGAGAGGGGTTGAATTAGCAGGAGACAGAACAGCTGGAGGGGGAGAGGGGTTGAATTAGCAGGAGACAGAACAGCTGGAGGGGGAGAGGGGTTGAATTAGCAGGAGACAGAACAGCTGGAGGGGGAGAGGGGTTGAATTAGCAGGAGACAGGAGAGAGAACAGCTGGAGGGGGAGAGGGGTTGAATTAGCAGGAGACAGAACAGCTGGAGGGGAGAGGGGTTGAATTAGCAGGAGACAGAACAGCTGGAGGGGAGAGGGGTTGAATTAGCAGGAGACAGAACAGCTGGAGGGGGAGAGGGGTTGAATTAGCAGGAGACAGGAGAGAGAACAGCTGGAGGGGAGAGGGGTTGAATTAGCAGGAGACAGGAGAGAGAACAGCTGGAGGGGAGAGGGGTTGAATTAGCAGGAGACAGAACAGCTGGAGGGGAGAGGGGTTGAATTAGCAGGAGACAGAACAGCTGGAGGGGAGAGGGGTTGAATTAGCAGGAGACAGAACAGCTGGAGGGGAGAGGGGTTGAATTAGCAGGAGACAGGAGAGAGAACAGCTGGAGGGGGAGAGGGGTTGAATTAGCAGGAGACAGGAGAGAGAACAGCTGGAGGGAAGAGGGTTGAATTAGCAGGAGACAGGAGAGAGAACAGCTGGAGGGGAGAGGGGTTGAATTAGCAGGAGACAGAACAGCTGGAGGGGAGAGGGGTTGAATTAGCAGGAGACAGGAGAGAGAACAGCTGGAGGGGGAGAGGGGTTGAATTAGCAGGAGACAGAACAGCTGGAGGGGAGAGGGGTTGAATTAGCAGGAGACAGAACACCTGGAGGGGGAGAGGGGTTGAATTAGCAGGAGACAGAACAGCTGGAGGGGGAGAAGGGTTGAATTAGCAGGAGACAGGAGAGAGAACAGCTGGAGGGGGAGAGGGGTTGAATTAGCAGGAGACAGGAGAGAGAACAGCTGGAGGGGAGAGGGGTTGAATTAGCAGGAGACAGGAGAGAGAACAGCTGGAGGGGGAGAGGGGTTGAATTAGCAGGAGACAGAACAGCTGGAGGGGAGAGGGGTTGAATTAGCAGGAGACAGGAGAGGCAGCAACGGTCTCAACTAACTCTCCATAATGTGTTCTAGGTCTCTATGTCAGTTTATTAAATATTCATTCATTTCTAGAGTCTAACAGGAGCCTTCAGAGAAATATAGAGCTCCCTCTGGGTCTGAGTGTGTTACCTCTCCAGGGGCCAGTGGGGGGTCTGTGTGTGCTACCCCTCCAGGGGCCAGTGGGGGTCTGTGTGTTACCTCTCCAGGGGCAAGTGGGGGTCAGTGTGTGTTACCTCTCCAGGGGCCAGTGGGGGTCAGTGTGTTACCTCTCTAGGGGCCAGTGGGGGTCAGTGTGTTACCTCTCTAGGGGCCAGGGAGGGTCAGTGTGTTACCTCTCTAGGGGCCAGTGGGGGGTCAGTGTGTTACCTCTCTAGGGGCCAGTGGGGGTCAGTGTTTTACCTCTCCAGGGGGCGGTGGGGGTTGAGGCGAGCCCAAGCTCAAGCCCCTCCCTCAGCTCCCCGGCGTGCTTCACCAGCAGCCGTAGCAACCGCAGCGTCGCCATGACGATGATATCGTCGTTACTCTGCTTGCTGTTCTGATTGGTCAGCAGCAGCTTGGGGTCATCCTCATCGATGGGAACCTGACAGAGGAAGAAGATAGACATGGAGGGATGGAGGAAGAGATGGGTGGATGTACAGTACCCCCTGCCAGTCCCAGTCCCCCCCCCGCCAGTCCCAGTCCCCCTGCCAGTCCCCCCTCCCAGTCCCAGTCCCCCCTTGCCAGTCCCAGTCCCCCCCCTGCCAGTCCCAGTCCCCCCCCTGCCAGTCCCAGTCCCCCCCCTGCCAGTCCCAGTCCCCCCCCTGCCAGTCCCAGTCCCCCCCCTGCCAGTCCCAGTCCCCCCCCTGCCAGTCCCAGTCCCCCCCCTGCCAGTCCCAGTCCCCCCTGGAGAGAGAGTGAGTTCCACCCACCTGTCCAGCGTTGAGTTTGAGGAAGGTGAAGTAGGCACCGCAGGAGACCCTGTAGAGACTGAAGATCCTGTCCACCACCCTCCTCCAGACCCGGATCAGACCCTCCATCACCCCACTACCCCCACCCTGGACCCCCTCCACCTCCCCCTGCTCCTCCAGCCAGGGACAGGCAGACAGCAGCTGTCTCCAGATCACATCCACCATGTCATCCTCCTCCTCATCCTCCTGCTGCAGGGCCATGTCCTCATCCTGGAGAGAGAGAGAGAGGGCGGGGGAGAGAGAGGGGGTGGGGGAGAGAAGGGGGGGGAGAGAGAGGGGGGCGGGGGAGAGAGAGAGGGGGCGAGAGAGGGGGGGGGGAAGAGAGAGAGAGGGGGTGGGGGAGAGAGAGGGGGGGTGAGAGAGAGAGGGGGGGGGGGGGGAAGAGAGAGAGAGGGGGTGGGGAGAGAGAGGGGGGGTGAGAGAGAGAGGGGGGGGGGGGGGGAAGAGAGAGAGAGGGGGTGGGGAAGAGAGAGAGAGGGGGTGGGGGAGAGAGAGGGGGGGTGAGGGAGAGAGGGGGGGGGGGGGAGAGAGAGGGGGGGGGGGGAGGGGGGAGAGAGTTATGAGCAGGCAGATGGTGAATCCCAAACCCAGACCTGCCAAGAGCCGCGCGGCAAATTGGAGCTGTAGCACGCGGCGAATTGGAGTTCTCCCCCCCCCCCCTATTCGTACGTGCTGTTTGTGAGTCTGATCGTAATTCTAGAATTGTACCAAGTCTATACAGGGTTGGAATACTTTCCTGACAACATTCCATTCAACCTGGTAAACGTCACTAACATGTAAATAGAAGGAACACCAACAGCCTTTATTCTTGGAGGGTTTTGTCTGAACGCTGTTCGCTGGTTCTCTCCCCAATTCGCTGTTTCAGCCTTTGTAAAGGTGCTGATTGGATTTCTTTACAGCACATACATCATTTCAGATTTTCAAAACTGATAAAAATCTCAAATCTAGTGCCAAGGCATTTTAGAAGCATTGCCTCCATAGCCAATACCTGACACTCATTCATTCTTCATCGCTCAGTCTTCTAAACTACAATTACACTCTATCAGGTTGAATGATCCTCGAGTATAAAAGAGGTAGAGACAGTCAGGAATCAAGACTAGAGAGACTAAAAGAGGTAGAGACAGTCAGGAATCAAGACTAGAGAGACTAAAAGAGGTAGAGACAGTCAGGAATCAAGACTAGAGAGACTAAAAGAGGTAGAGACAGTCAGGAATCAAGACTATAGAGACTGAAAGAGGTAGAGACAGTCAGGAATCAAGACGAGAGAGACTAAGAGGTAGAGAGAGTCAGGAATCAAGACGAGAGAGACTAAGAGGTAGAGAGAGTCAGGAACCAAGACTAGAGAGACTAAAAGAGGTAGAGACAGTCGGGAATCAAAACTATAGAGTCTAAAAGAGGTAGAGACAGTCGGGAATCAAGACGAGAGAGACTAAGAGGTAGAGAGAGTCAGGAATCAAGACGAGAGAGACTAAAAGGTAGAGAGAGTCAGGAATCAAGACGAGAGAGACTAAAAGAGGTAGATACAGTCAGGAATCCAAACTATAGAGTCTAAATGAGGTAGAGACAGTCGGGAATCAAGACTAGAGAGTCTAAAAGAGGTAGAGAGAGTCAGGAACCAAGACTAGAGAGACTAAAAGAGGTAGAGACAGTCGGGAATCAAGACTATAGAGTCTAAAAGAGGTAGAGACAGTCGGGAATCAAGACTAGTCTAAAAGAGGTAGACCGAGTCAGGAATCAAAACTATAGAGACTAAAAGAGGTAGAGAGATACATGGAAAGAGACAGACACATACCAAGCCACTTAGTTATGCAGTTCCATGTAGACTCAGTTCTAACCTTCTATCCTGGATGAACTACGATCTGTTCAGAACACGGAGAAAGTACGAGATCTGTACATACTAAAACAATAGTTACTAACGTACATTCCTCATGAGCACACACACACACACACACACACACCTGTATTCCAGCAGGTCGACACATGGCCTGACCCAGGATGCTGAAGATGTTCTCCTTGTCCTCCTCACTGGTGCATTCTGGGAGAAGCTCCTCGATCTCCTTCTTCTCTCCCGGGAGCAAGGGCACACCTTCACCTTGACTGGAGGGATGGAGGGAGGAGATGAGAGAGAGATGGGAGGAGTAGGGAACGGACGGACGTAGGGGAGGAGAGGAGGGAGGAGAGAGAGATGGGAGGAGTAAGGAACGGACGGACGTAGGGGAGGAGAGGAGGGAAGAGATGAGAGGGAGATGAGAGGAGAGAGAGGAGAAAGGAGAGGGAGATGGGAGGAGAGAGAGGAGAAAGGAACGGACGGACATAGGGGAGGAGAGGTGAAAGGAGAGGGAGATGGGAGGAGAGAGAGGAGAAAGAGGAATGTCAACATTGCATAAGAATTTTAAAAATTATGTTTAAATCAGCAACGGCTTAATACCACAGAACGCACCACCTCATGTTATCAGCTTCTACCACAGAACGCATCAAGTCTATTTTCATGTTATCAGCTTCTACCACAGAACGCATCACGTCATGTTATCAGCTTCTACCACAGAACGCATCACGTCTATATTCATGTTATCAGCTTCTACCACAGAACGCACCACATCATGTTATCAGCTTCTACCACAGAACGCATCACGTCATGTTATCAGCTTCTACCAAAGAACGCATCACGTCTGTATTCATGTCATCAGCTTCTACCACAGAACGCATCACGTCTATATTCATGTTATCAGCTTCTACCACAGAACGCATCACGTCATGTTATCAGCTTCTACCACAGAACGCATCACGTCTATATTCATGTTATCAGCTTCTACCACAGAACGCACCACATCATGTTATCAGCTTCTACCACAGAACGCATCACGTCATGTTATCAGCTTCTACCAAAGAACGCATCACGTCTGTATTCATGTTATCAGCTTCTACCACAGAACGCACCACGTCATGTTATCAGCTTCTACCACAGAACGCATCACGTCATGTTATCAGCTTCTACCACAGAACGAACCACGTCATGTTATCAGCTTCTACCACAGAACGAACCACGTCTGTATTCATGTTATCAGCTTCTACCACAGAACGCACCACGCCTGTATTCATGTTATCAGCTTCTACCACAGAACGCATCACGTCGTGTTATCAGCTTCTACCACAGAACACATCACGTCTATATTCATGTTATCAGCTTCTACCACAGAACGCACCACATCATGTTATCAGCTTCTACCACAGAACGCATCACGTCATGTTATCAGCTTCTACCACAGAACGCATCACGTCTGTATTCATGTTATCAGCTTCTACCACAGAACGCATCACATCATGTTATCAGCTTCTACCACAGAACGCACCACGTCATGTTATCAGCTTCTACCACAGAACGCACCACGTCATGTTATCAGCTTCTACCACAGAACGCATCACGTCATGTTATCAGCTTCTACCACAGAACGCATCACGTCATGTTATCAGCTTCTAACACAGAACGAACCACGTCATGTTATCAGCTTCTACCAAAGAACGCATCACGTCTGTATTCATGTTATCAGCTTCTACCACAGAACGCATCACGTCATGTTATCAGCTTCTACCACAGAACGCACCACGTCATGTTATCAGCTTCTACCACAGAACGCACCACGTCATGTTATCAGCTTCTACCACAGAACGCATCACGTCATGTTATCAGCTTCTACCACAGAACGCATCACGTCATGTTATCAGCTTCTACCACAGAACGCACCACGTCATGTTATCAGCTTCTACCACAGAACGAACCACGTCATGTTATCAGCTTCTACCAAAGAACGCACCACGTCTGTATTCATGTTATCAGCTCCCTGTTCACCCACGACTGCGTGGCCACGCACGCCTCCAACTCAATCATCAAGTTTGCGGACGACACAACAGTGGTAGGCTTGATTACCAACAATGACGAGACGGCCTACAGGGAGGAGGTGAGGGCCCTCGGAGTGTGGTGTCAGGAAAATAACCTCACACTCAACGTCAACAAAACTAAGGAGATGATTGTGGACTTCAGGAAACAGCAGAGGGAACACCCCCCCCATCCACATCGATGGAACAGTAGTGGAGAGGGTAGCAAGTTTTAAGTTCCTCGGCATACACATCACAGACAAACTGAATTGGTCCACTCACACAGACAGCATCGTGAGGAAGGCGCAGCAGCGCCTCTTCAACCTCAGGAGGCTGAAGAAATTCGTCTTGTCACCAAAAGCACTCACAAACTTCTACAGATGCACAATCGAGAGCATCCTGGCGGGCTGTATCACCACCTGGTATGGCAACTGCACCGCCCTCAACCGTAAGGCTCTCCAGAGGGTAGTGAGGTCTGCACAACGCATCACCGGGGGCAAACTACCTGCCCTCCAGGACACCTACACCACCCGATGCTACAGGAAGGCCATAAAGATCATCAAGGACATCAACCACCCGAGCCACTGCCTGTTCACCCCGCTATCATCCAGAAGGCGAGGTCAGTACAGGTGCATCAAAGCTGGGACCGAGAGACTGAAAAACAGCTTCTATCTCAAGGCCATCAGACTGTTAAACAGCCACCACTAACATTGAGTGGCTACTGCCAACACACTGACTCAACTCCAGCCACTTTAATCATGGGAATTGATGGGAAATGATGTAAATATATCACTAGCCACTTTAAACAATGCTACCTTATATAATGTTACTTACCCTACATTATTCATCTCATATGCATACGTATATACTGTACTCTATATCATCGACTGCATCCTTATGTAATACATGTATCACTAGCCACTTTAACTATGCCACCTTGTTTACATACTCATCTCATATGTATATACTGTACTCGATACCATCTACTGTATCTTGCCTATGCTGCTCTGTACCATCACTCACTCATATATCCTTATGTACATATTCTTTATGCCCTTACACTGTGAATAAGACAGTAGTTTTTTGGAATTGTTAGTTAGATTACTCGTTGGTTATTACTGCATTGTCGGAACTAGAAGCACAAGCATTTCGCTACACTCGCATTAACATCTGCTAACCATGTGTATGTGACAAATAAATTTGATTTGATTTCTACCACAGAACGCACCACGTCTGTATTCATGTTATCAGCTTCTACCACAGAACGCACCACGTCTGTATTCATGTTATCAGCTTCTACCACAGAACGCACCACGTCTGTATTCATGTTATCAGCTTCTACCACAGAACGCACCACGTCTGTATTCATGTTATCAGCTTCTACCACAGAACGCACCACGTCATGTTATCAGCTTCTACCACAGAACGCATCACGTCATGTTATCAGCTTCTACCACAGAACGAACCACGTCATGTTATCAGCTTCTACCACAGAACGCACCACGTCTGTATTCATGTGTTTCATGATAACCTGCTGGGTGACAACAACTGTCAGAATATGTACCTGGCGTTGTCGACCACCTTCCGTCCCCAACGATAGGCCCAGCTGGCGAGAGCCGCCCAGGACTTGGCCACCTCCGGAGCCTGACTGGTGGACAACTGGTAGAGCTGCCCCAGGACCAAGTCTGGTTCTCCAACACCCACACTCACTATGGAGGCAGAGAGAGAGGGGTTAGGGTACAGACTGGTAGAGCTGCCCCCAGGACCAAGTCTGGTTCTCCTACAACCACACTCACTATGGAGGAAGAGAGAGAGGGGTTAGGGTGTAGGGGTTAGGGTACAGACTGGTAGAGCTGCCCCCAGGACCAAGTCTGGTTCTCCTACAACCACACTCACTATGGAGGAAGAGAGAGAGGGGTTAGGGTGTAGGGGTTAGGGTACAGACTGGTAGAGCTGCTCCGGGATCAAGTCCGGTTTTCCTACACTCACAATAGAAGCAGAGAGAGAGAGAGAGGGGTTAGGGTGTAGGGGACAGACTGGAGGAAGAGAGGGGTTAGGGTGTAGGGGTTAGGGTACAGACTAGTAGAGCTGCTCCGGGATCAAGTCCGGTTTTCCTACACTCACAATAGAAGCAGAGAGAGAGAGAGAGGGGTTAGGGTTGTAGGGGACAGACTGGAGGAAGAGAGGGGTTAGGGAGGGGGGGGGGGTGTCCTACCTGTGGTCTCAGCTGTGATTCGGGGCATGCCCTGGTCCTCTAGGGGTAGCTCCAGCAGGGCTGTGATGTTCCGGCTGATGGGGGGCAAAGCGGCGACCCCTGGGGTCATGACCCCTGACCTCTTCACCACCTGTTTGAGCTGAGGGGTCATGTCCTTCCAGTCCGCCAGCAGCCACTTACCTACAGACACAGAGACAGACGGTTGGAACAGAGCATCAGGCATCCATTACCCAGCATGCACAGGGAGACTGGTACCAACCCTGGTACGCCTGAATCCCCCTCCCCAATAAGAGCCCCTACGTAGGGAATAGGGGGCCATTTGTGACACAGTGGAACCACTACTTACACAGAGTGAGGACGGAGCGACAGGCGGCTCGCTCACATTTCCCTGAGCGACAGAAAGACAGAGCACAGGAACTCAACATCTCCATGGCTGCCAGGGACTGACCTGGAGGGGAGACGGGGGGAGGGAAGGAGAGGAGGGGAGAGAGGTGGAGGGGAGACGGGGAGAGGGAAGGAGAGGAGGGGGAGAGGAGACGGGGGGAGGGAAGGAGAGGAGGGGAGAGAGGTGGAGGGGAGACGGGGAGAGGGAAGGAGAGGAGGGGAGAGAGGTGGGAGGGGAGACGGGGAGAGGGAAGGAGAGGAGGGAGAGAGGTGGAGGGGAGACGGGGGAGAGGGAAGGAGAGGAGGGAGAGAGGTGGAGGGGAGACGGGGAGAGGGAAGGAGAGGAGGGGAGAGAGGTGGAGGGGAGACGGGGAGAGGGAAGGGGAGGAGGGGAGAGAGGTGGAGGGGAGACGGGGAGAGGGAAGGAGAAGAGGGAGAGAGGTGGAGGGGAGACGGGGAGAGGGAAGGAGAGGAGGGGAGAGGAGACGGGGAGAGGGAAGGAGAGGAGGGGAGAGGAGACGGGGGAGGGAAGGAGAGGAGGGGAGAGAGGTGGAGGGGAGACGGGGGGAGGGAAGGAGAGAGGTGGAGGGGAGACGGGGGGAGGGAAGGAGAAGAGGGGAGAGAGAGGTGGAGGGGAGACGGGGGGAGGGAAGGAGAGGAGGGGAGAGAGGTGGAGGGTAGACGGGAGAGAGGTGGAGGGGAGACGGGGAGGAGGGAAGGAGAGGAGGGAGAGAGGTGGAGGGGAGAAGGGGAGAGGGAGGAGCGGAGGAGGAGGGGAGAGAGATGGAGGGGAGACGGGGGGAGGGAAGGAGAGGAGGGGAGAGAGATGGAGGGGAGGAATAAGTGGATAAGAGAAAGACGAGTGAGCCAAAACACAAACACACAAACACACACACACTCACATACTCACACACACATACTCACAACACATACTCACACACACATACTCAACACACATACTCACACACACATACTCACACACACATACTCACACACACTATACTCACACATCACCACCCGCGGTGCAGAGGACTTTAGCCTTCTCGATCTGGTAGTTCAGGTCCCCACTTCTCCCCCACAGCACCCGCTAGTGACAGACGCCTGAATGCACGGCTCAACCCCTCCTCCTCCTCTTCCTCTTCCTCGCTGCACTGGCCCAGCAGACGCGTTGCCAGGGCGATGTTCCCCTGTTTCCGGGCGAACTTGACGGCCGTCAGACATAGTTCCATCAGGTGGCCATCCAGTGGAGCAGAGGAGCCTGGGTAATGGAACACAGGAAGAGGGAGAGGGTTAGCGTGAGTCACATGACAAAGACACAGCGATGGGGACAACACACACACAGGGACACACACACACACAGGGACACACACACACACAGGGACACACACACAGGGACACACACACAGGGACACACACACAGGGACACACACACACACAGGGACACACACACAGGGACACAACACACACACACACACACACACACACACACACACACAGGGACACACAGGGACACACACAGGGACACACCAGGGACACCCACACACAAACACACAGGGACACAACACACAAACACACAGGGACACACACACAAACACACAGGGACACACACACAAACACACAGGGACCCACACACAAACACACAGGGACACAACACAAACACACAGGACACACACACAACACACAGGGACCACACACCAACACACAGGGACACACACACAAACACACAGGGACACACACACAAACACACAGGGACACACACACAAACACACAGGGACACACACACAAACACACAGGGACACACACACAAACACACAGGGACACACACACAAACACACAGGGACACACACACAAACACACAGGGACACACACACACAGGGATGCGGTCTACCTTTCAGCCTGAGCAGTAGCTGTCTCTGGTAGATGGTTGTATCTCAGTGCGTGGAGCCACGGCTGGACGTCCTGTTGTTTACAGGTGCTGAGAGCTTCACTGTACAGGGGGATCAGACAGTCCTGGAGAGGAGGAGAGGGTTAGGGGGTGTACACACCCACAGCAGTATGTGGACCCCCTTCAAATGAGTGAATTTGGCTATTTCAGCCACACACCTTTGCTGACAGGTGTATAAAACCGAGCAAATCTCCATAGACAAACATTGGCAGTAGAATGAGAGACTGTACGCCTGCTGAAGAGCTCAGTGACTTCAATGTGGATACCGTCATAGGATGGCCACCTTTCCAACAAGTCAGTTGGTCAAACTTCTACCAAGTTAGAGCTGCCCCGGTCAACTGTAAGTGCTGTTATTGTGAAGTGGAAACATCTAGGAGCAACAACGGCTCAACCGCAAAGTGGTAGGCCACACAAGCTCACAGAACAGGACCGCAGAGTGCTGAAGCGCGTAGCTCTAAGAATCGGTCTGTCCTCGGTTGCAACACTCACTACCGAGTTCCAAACTACCTCTGGAAGCAACGTCGGCACAAGAACTGTTCGTCGAGTAGCTTCATGAAATGGGTTTCCATGGCAGAGCAGCCGCACACAAGCCTAAGATCACCATGTGCTCAATGTCAAGCGTTGGCTGGAGGGGTGTGAAGCTCACCGCCTCTGGACTCTGGAGCAGTGGAAAGGTTCTCTCTGGGGTGATGAATCACGCTGCACCATCTGTCAGTCCGACGGAACTAATCTGGGTTTGGCGGATGCCAGGAGAACGCTACCTGCCCCAATGCATAGTGACAACTGTAAAGTTTGGTGGAGGAGGAATAATGTCTGGGGCTGTTTTTCATGGTTCGGGCTCGGCCCTTAGTTATAGTGAAGGGAAATCTTAACGCTACAGCATACAATGACATTCTAGATGATTCTTTGCTTCCAACTTTGTTGGTAACAGTTTTGGGGGAGGCCCTTTCCCTGTTTCAGCATGACAGTGCCCCGTGCACAAAGCCAGGTCCATACAGAAATTGTTTGTCGAGATCGGTGTGGAAGAACTTGACTGGCCTGCACAGAGCCTGACTCAACCCCATCGGACACCTCTGGGATGAATTGGAACGCCGACTGTGAGCCAGGCCCAATCGCCTAACATCAGTGCCCGACCTCACTAATGCTCGTGGCTCAATGGAAGCAAGTCCCCGCAGCAATGTTCCAACATCTAGTGGAAAGCCTTCCCAGAAGAGTGGAGGCTGTTATAGCAGCAATGTTCCAACATCTAGTGGAAAGCCTTCCCAGAAGAGTGGAGGCTGTTATAGCAGCAATGTTCCAACATCTAGTGGAAAGCCTTCCCAGAAGAGTGGAGGCTGTTATAGCCGCAAAGTGGGGACCAACTCCATATTAATGGCCATGAATTTGGAAATGAGATGTCGGACGAGCAGGTGTCCACATACTTATGGTCATGTAGAGTACGCCGAGTGTGTTCTCCAGGGCAGAGCAGCAGTGTAGATGCAGGGTGGCAAGGGTCTGTGTGTGTGTGTGTGTGTGTGTACCTCCTGTCCGCTCAGTGTGTTCTCCAGGGCAGAGCAACAGTATAGCTGCAGGGTGGCCAGAGTGGGCAGGCCGTCAGAGAGGGTGAGGGTGGAGAAGGCGGAGGGGACCCAGAGAGATACGACCCGTCTGCTTCAGGTAACGGATCAGGGTTCTGTAAAACACACACAGAAGACGGAAGATATTACCTCTCCTTCCTCCCAGGGTCTTCACTTCCTGTCTCTGATCGAAAAGGAAATGACTGGGTTCTGAAACAAGGTGGAAACTCCCACTAAGTCTCCACCAATTACCGAAGCGTTTAGACAGGTGGGAAGTAGCGAACGAGAGTGTACATAGTCTGTCCCAAATGGTTCCCTATATAGTGGCACTCCTTTTGACCAGGGGCCCATAAGGGAGCACAGACAGCCACCCCGCAGTCAGTCCAACAGAACTCAGCTCAACCCAAATGGTTCCCTTATATAGTGCACTCCTTTTGACCAGGGCCCATAAGGCAGCACAGACAGAACCCGCAGTCAGTCCAACAGAACTCAGCTCAACCCAAATGGAACGTGGAAGACATCATGGAAGAGCTCAATGAAATACTGGCGTCTCCTCGGTCTCCCATTGGATGACAAAGCCAGAGGTCCCCGCCCCTCTCACCTCCTCCAATGGGTTTTTGAGAAGGAGGCGTATGCGATTGAGATCTTCCCAATGAAGTGTTCCACAATCCAGCAGGTTTTTGTTCCTACCCAGCACTAACACATTAATACAGGATTCAACTAAAAGTGATCTCCAAGATCCAATGAGAGACTCACTCCGAGGTGGGCATGGCCTTCTGTTCATGCTCGTGATTGGCCGTTGTCATGGCAGCCACAGCGCTCCGCAGCAGCTGCACCTCAATGGCCTTCTGTAGTTCTGAGGGGTCCGGACTCAACACTGCCGGGAGGAGACGCTTCAAGTCTACACACACACACACACACGTTAGAAACAAACAGACACGTTAGAAAAACGCACACCATTAAGACACACATCTCTAAGGAGTCTAGACTCAAAACTGAAGGTGGCAGTCTCAGACACCCTCCTAACTACTTTATTCTTGGAGCAGGTGGAGTTGACCAGGCCGTAGTCCTCCCTCTCTCCCGCCTACCTAGTTTATTCTTAGAGCAGGTGGAGTTGACCAGGCCTTAGTCCTCCCCTCTCCCCTCCTACCTAGTTTATTCTTGGAGCAGGTGGAGTTGACCAGGCCTTAGTCCTCCCTCTCTCCCTCCTACCTAGTTTATTCATGGAGCAGGTGGAGTTGAGCAGGCCTTAGCCCTCCCTCTCTCCCTCCTACCTAGTTTGTCCTTGGAGCCAGTAGAGGTGGAGTTGAGCAGGCCGTAGTCGTCTCTCTCCCCGCCAGGAGCTCCAGCTGAGCACGGCATTCTGGGAAGTCTCCGTCCTCGAAGCAGCTCAGTGCCCGTACGTAGTTGAAGTCTGTCTTCAGGTGCACGCTCGCTGCGGCAGGGTTACCAGGGTTCTTCTTGAGGGCGTGCACGCTGGCCTGCCACTCCTGCACCGAGGACCAATCGCCGAGGGCCACATAGCACTGGCATGCCTTATTGGCAAGGAGGTTGAGCACCTCGGAGGAACACGTTGGACTTGAGGAGAACCGTCTTCCTGCCGTCACCTGAAGGAGAAAGAAAGAGAGAGAGGCAGAAGGAGAAGAGAGGAAAGGGGGAGGAGGAGGAGAGAGAGAGAGAGAAGGGGCGGAAGGAGAGGAAAGGGGGAGGAGAGAGAGGAGGGGAGAGGCAGAAGGAGAAGGAGGAGGGGGGAGGAGGAGAGAGGCAGAAGGAGAAGAGAGGAAAGGAGGGAGAGAGGAGAGAGAGAGGAGGGGGAGAGGCAGAAGGAGAGAGAGAGAGAAGAGAGAGAGAGGAGGGGAGAGGCGGAACGGAAGGAGAAGAGAGGAAAGGGTGGAGGAGGAGAGAGAGAGGAGGGGAGAGGCA